>NC_084592.1:6167500-6210000 GCF_033807715.1 Cololabis saira | reverse complement strand
GAGCTGAATACAAACATGGTCTGTGTAGCAGTTATATTTGTTTTTTGAGAGTCATTTTTAAAATGTACAGAAACATGATAATATGGGAGTAATTCTCCATCCATGTGTATAAAAATAAAGAGCTCCACCAATACAGCACAATCCCTATACTTTTGCAGTGTTATACTGTGCTCAGAGACAATGGCTCCCTTTTCCTTTTTTTTCTTCTTGTTCTTTTAATTATACTGCTTTATAAACATTCAGATAGTTACCGGTAATTGATTTAATGAAAACCAAATGGATGTTCTCCTTTTGCAGTGCCTCTCCCAGACCACAGTGGGGCGATAGACACCTACCATGTGAGTGCTGGCCACTTGTTTCTGCTCAAGTGCCTTCTTCCTCACTCTCAGGATAAGGTGGTGTGGAGAAGAGGAGACAGTCGAAACACCAGCCTCCCCTCTGGTGTGGAGGTCAGGGAGGGGTTGCTATGGTTTCTACCTGTGCAGATGTCTCATCAAGGAACATACACATGTGAGAAAAGGTACCAAAGCCGTCCACATGATCCTCTCAAATGATCTCAAACATGGACCAACTCTTTTCAAAGTCTGTTTAAAGACGTGACCTCACTATTTTAACCTTAATGATTGTAGAATAATGTTTGCACATTTTTTTGTTATTTGACTGAATTAGTCAAATGAATTGGTCTGCAAACGCTTAAAAATTGACCATGTAAGAGGATATCAAAGGCATGGATCCATTTTGCTGTATCTGCTTGAGATGTTTCTATTTTTTCTAATATTGGACAAATGAAAGAACTTTGTGACGTGTTTCATATGCGAATTAAAAGACATCTTAATAAAAAATGACACCAAGTTCCCAAACAATGGAGCTAGACTAGAGGCTAAGGAAATGTGATATAATTTCACTATACAGCTCAAAAATGTCTTCCAGAGGTGCTTAGGAAATTACAATAACTTCCGTTTCATCTGAATTAAGAAGCAGGAAGTGAATTGTTATTTAGGTCTTTGCATCTCGGTGCATGCATCCAATAAGGCTATTTGATTGGCTTCTTGTGGTTGCATGAATAAATACAGATGAGTATCATCTGTATAGCAGTGAAAATTGATGCTATGTTTCCAAATGATGTTTCCTAAAGGCAGCGTACATACGGAGTAAAGTATTGGTCCAAGAGCAGAACCCTGCGGGACTCCACAAGTGACCTTCCTAAGAGTTCATTTATTGTTCTAAAGATAGGGGGACACGGATCACATTTCATTGATTGATTCTTGTATTATTATTAGTATGAATCTATGTATCTATATATAAATAGATATGCATACACACATATTGAGCATATAGAACCCCATGTAAATAAATTAATTTGTTTCCAGTAAATGTACACAAAATAAATCGATCCATACGCAATATATATATATATATATATATATATATATATATATATATATATATATATATATATATATATATATATACATATATGCACATGCATAACTATAAACATTACACATAAAACACCTTTAAATGTCTCAAAAGTAAGAAGTAAAACATATTTAATCAACCCCTTCTCCAATAGTCAATAATTCCATTTTACATTCATCCGGCTTTCTGAGTCTTACTGTAACCCCCCCCCCGGTAATCATAATCTCCCTTTAGAGACATTTTTATTCAACAATCGCACTTTTTATTTCCTTCTCTTCAGGGATGAAACTAGGACATCAACGATGACATTTGGGGTGTTAGTGTCCACTGCCGAATGTCCTGATCCAGCTGAGAACATTGCCATCAATGTCGGAGTCAGTAAAGGCCTTCCTTGCAAACAGGAGGAAATCCTCAGGCTGAATGACACAAGGATCATTCGATGGATGAAGGTATTAGCTGCTTTTGCATTCACATGTTTTCATTGCATTTGTGTCCGTCCTCCTCCCTCTTTGACAACCATTTGATGGGATGTTTGTCATTACACATTTTATTTTATAACAATACTTGCAATAGACCTGCTTTGTTATCAGTGATGATTTATAGAAAAGTATGCAATCACAAATAGTTATTAATAGTTATAAATCCAGGTCAGTTTTCATAATTCATTTTCTGTTGTGCAAATAAGAGTTGCAACTTCAATTGTTGGTACCAAGGAAGAAAAGGAGAGCAAGTTGATATGATGCAGAGAAGGAATCTGGTACCGTATTTTCCACACTATAAGGTGCACCTAAAAGCCTTTCATTTTCTCAAAAACCAGCAGGGCGCCTTATAATGCAGTGCACCTTATACAGTATATGATCATTACGGTAATTTCTGTTACTGTAGTCAGGGGGATTGTGGGTAATGTAGTTGGTGTAGCCGAAGTTATGGCGCTAAAAACGCCAGGAATCGTCATAGACGTTCAAGACAACAGCAGCGACGCTGACTCACATAATGGAGACTTTGACGAGACGGAGCAAAGCTGGTTTTTATTTTGTCAATAAAGTTTGACATACAGTGCTTTTCTTGGTTTTTTTTTTTTTGCATTTGCTGTAGTATTTTGTAGCATTTCCTGTAGCGCAGCTCCATCAGGTAGATACGTAACTTAACCCCGGCCACTATAGTACGATATTTTACCATATATTTAGTGCGCCTTATAATGCGGTGCGCCTTATATATGGAAGAAGTTTTAAAATATGTCATTCATTGAAGGTGTGACTTATAATGCAGTGCACCTTATAGTGTGGAAAATACGGTACATCATGTGTCCAGGAAACCAGGTGGAAGGACCACAAGGCTAAAGAAAACTGGAGAAGGTTAGAAACTAAACTGAAATGGGTGTAGAAGTGATTCTGAAGGACCAGTATGTAAAGAGAGTTCTGGAGGGGAATACAGTGTCAGAAAGCCTGACAAGCATGAAGAATTGGAGAGATGTTGATAGACATTGTGAATGGTTATGCTTCAGAAGTTGGTTTTGGGTGAGAAGAGAAAGATAATTTCTCTGGTGAGTCAAATGAAGAGTTGGATAGCATTTCTAGGGATGAGTTAGATGAAGTGTTGATTGACGGAGACATCAGTGGTGATATTGGTGATGAGAACAGAGATGAGGGGATGATGGACGAGTATGGTGTTTAGGGCAGTTACATGGAAGTACAGCTAGTGGTGGACTTCACAAAAAGGAAGAAATGGTTATGGTAAACATGTATTTCAAGAATACGGAGGAGCACAGGGGGATATGTACGAGAGGCAGTAGGAGCATGGAGGCTGATTTTATTCTTTGCAGAGGATCAAATCAGGAAGCGATTGCTTGGGCTCAACTGTGAAGCGCTATGAGAAGTGTAGAAGAAGGGAGTTGCACTCTCTTCAGGCTGGAGTTGGTGCTGAAGGTGGCAGACTTGATGAAGTTAAGATTTTCTGACGAGAATGGATAGGATTAAAAATGAATCAGAGGAACCGTCAGGGTTAGATGTCTTGGAGATACAGTGAGGGGTCGGCAACCCAAAATGTTGAAAGAGCCATATTGGACCAAAAACACAAAAAACAAATACTGTATGTCTGGAGCTGCAAAAAATTAAAAGTCTTGTATAAGCCACATGCTGCATGTTTCTATATTAGTTATAACTGGGGGAAGATTCTTTTTTTCATTATGCAATTCGAGAAAAAAGTCGAAATGTCGAGAAAAAAGTTGAAATGTCAAGATTAATGTTGAAGTACAATCTTGAGAAAAAAGTCGAAATGTTGTGAAAAGAGTCGAAATGTCGAGGAAATAATCAAAATTTCGAGAAAAAGTCACAATTTCGAGAAAAAAGTCGACATTAATTAACCTCGGGAAAAAAGTCGAAATGTTGAGAAAAAAGTCGAAATGTTGAGATTAAAAAGGAAAGGAAAAGGAAGAAAAAAGAGAAAAAAGAGGACAAAAAGAAGAAAAAAGAAAAAAGGAAAAAAGAAAAGAAGAAAAAAGAGAAAAAGAGGAAAAAAGAGAAAAGAAGAGAAAAAAAAAGAAGAAAAAATGAAAAAAAGAAGAAAAAATGAAAAAAAGGTCAAACATTTTTGAAAAAGCTCCAGAAGCCACTAGGGCGGCTTAAAGAGCCGCATGCGGCTCTAGAGTCGCGGGTTGCCGACCCCCGGCCTAGACTGAGATGGTTTGGACACATAAAGATGCTTGGCAGGAGAACAAAAAGGAAGATCAAAAATGACATTTATGTGGTGAAAGAGGATAAGTAGTTGGTTGGGGTGACAGAGGAAGATTCAAAAGGACAGGGTAAGATGGAAATGGATGATCTTCCACGGGGGACCCCTAAAAGGAAAAGTCAAGATAAAAATATTAAACCGCTGTCGTAGCTTTACGTCATTCATTAACATGTTATACTAAGTTTTGTTTACTGGTGTAGTGAGCAGTGTGAATGAAATTACCATCTATTTCTGCCCTTTGAGAGATCCACACACCTAACCAAGAAATGGATTAAGATTATAAAATGACAACACTATTACAGATTTTTACTTTCATTAAGTTATACAAGTCTTTTCTACTACAGTTATTTATTTTAGATGTTTTTTCTAGCTCATTTAATTTTAAATGTACTTTGTTTGAAAGTGAATGCTGTTAAGTTGTTTTATGCTTTCAACCTATTGCCTTTGTTTGCAGGTTTTTGTACTTATTTCTTTAAAGTCTAAGTGAATGAAAAGTGCCATCTTACGTGTGTGTGTAGGACTGCCAACCGCTGCAGGGGCCGGTTTCTGTGAGTCATGACGGCTACATGAGGTTGTCAGTGCCCTCGGAGAGACATTCTGGGATATACACTTGCCTTATAGATATCACCTTGGATGGCAGGAAGTACACAGCTGCCCGCAGCATCCAGCTTGATATGAACATTGGTATGTACAGTAGGTCCCTGAACTCTCATTAGTCTGAATCCCAGCTGAAGAGCCCTTGTTTTAATGTATTATTTTAATAGACTCACCAGATTTACATTATTTTTAGACACATTTGAGAAAAATTCTGGAAATTATTCTTGCTGTAATGTCTTCTTGTTCTGTCTAAATGACTGAAAAAGAAAACTGAGTGAATGACTAACACTTACACTTGCTTGGTATTAATAGTATCACTTTTTTCCCATCTATAACTTCCATTATGACTTTTTAGATCCTCCAGTGGATTTTCCAGAGATACATTTGTTGTCTCCGCAGCAAGAAGAGATCTTCGTTCAAGTGGGCAAGTAAAACATCGATCATCAATGTCGTCATAGTGACACACGCACAGCATGACATCCTCATGGCTCTCGTGACACAAAAAGTGCTTCGTAAACTTAATCGGTTACGCTGATGATGTTGATTACGTAAATACGGCGGCCAGCGTAGATGCGTTGCATGCCGCATGTACACAACACCCTGACAATGGCCAGTACAAGTAGCATACATTCATCGGATTAAATTTTTACCTCTTAAAACTGGATTTAAGCATCAGGTTTGGGACTTTTTAAGGGAGAAACCAGACAAAATGTTGCTCTTTACGCTCAGTAAAATCTCAATAACGTATCAAAGCAGCACGACCGCCGTTAGTGAGCATCTCCAATCCTGGTTCTCAAAGCTTAAAGTGATGACACTATAACAATATAAGCATTTACCTCATTAACCGTAAACGTGTTGGCCGCATTAAATGTAGTTTGTTATTTTATAGTTTTCATGTGAAAGTCGTGTCCTGACCATTTGGTGTAAAAGATACAACGATGATGCTAACGGCTAACTCCTTCAAAGTGTTCTATTAAAGGTATAGTCTGTGATCGTTTTCAAAAACATTTATTGTTATACTGGGTGAAATGGTCCTTCCATCCTGAGAGTAGCCAGTGAATAATGTGTTCAGAAAAAGGAAAGAAAAAAATCCGACCTCTCTGACAGCTTTAATCCTGTAAAAACTCTGACCAATCTGTTTTTTGCGGTCCGAATGAAACGGATTGGTCAGACTAGTAACTACTAACCGTAACTAGTTACTATTTTTCAGTAACTAGCACAACACTGCCTTTAATGTTGTGTTTGTGTTGTCAATATGACAGTTAGCAAATATATTACATATCTGTTTGTGCTATCACCTGGTAAAAGATCATTTAAGATTAAAAAAGAATGTATTCTCCGTGAATTGTGCGGTGAAGGAAAACCATTGAGACTCACAACTTTGGGCAGAATTCATGTTAGAATCAAGGACTTTTACACAAAGTGATGTCTTAAACAGTGTTTGCACTTTTTGAGCTTTGAATAAGTTAGTTAAGATTTATCGAGACTATTCTAAATAAACCAAATGACACTTTTGCTTTGGTTTATGTATGAAATTTGTTGTTTTTTTCACGATTAAAAAATTGTGAGAATGGTAAAATGTATTCCTTTTTTGGCATTTAACAGAAAGGTGAATCAAAAAGTGGAAAGAAAACCCTTTATAAGATTAATCTAAAACAAAAATCGTTAAGATTGATCAAAAAAGAATCACTAGATTGATTGACAAGAAAGTGATGCGACCTTGGGAGTTATTTCATGCAGGCGATCTCTGCAGTGCGTGCACCTGCTTATTCACCCCTCTGAATGGTTCGGCCTCCTGGTCTCAGCCCGACAGGCTGAGTCCTGACAACTGTTGCATATTTGATTGAGCGACTTCGATGTGTTTGATTAATGACGCTTGTTTTAATTTTTGATTATTCATTGGTGATTTAAAAAATGTTAGTACTTTGTAATAAAGACTTAAAGCACAATCAAACTCAGTTTTGCTCCCGCTCTATTTTTAAATACGCACACGGCGGCGCGCCATATGTGAGTGTAGACGGCGCCTTTTCGTTCGGTGCGCCGCATGTGTGTGTTAAATACAGAAATGGCACACATAACTGGGCTGCGCCTTTCCACGTATGGTCGCGAAAATACGGTAATAACAAAATAATAAACTAAAGAAAATGCACGGCATGAGAAGTTTTTCTTCCACTTTTTTTTATTGAACCACCTTCTCTAATAAGTCAAAGAATATTTGAGCTGACAGGGAGAGCTTCATGAAACACCAAAGATTCCTAATGTGACATTTCCTTTGCTCTGAACTCTCATTGATTGGCAGGTATGAGAGCAGAGCTACAGATTTCAGCCAACGTAGGCCACGTAGGCTTCGACGAGGATGAGATTTTAATTTACTGGACTATAGACGGGGATCACACTGATAACTATGAGGAGCTCAGTGTGAATGTGTCATGGTGAGTTTCTTCTTGTGGTCGAATTGTATGGATTGAGGTGAACAAAACAGTACTGTATAAACACAGAAGCTAAATGGAAACATGATAGATTCCCAACAGGACTGTTTCTATTCGTGCAGTCTGTAAATCGAGTAACCAGGACTTGACATTTGAGAGGAAGAACAAGCAGGATGCTGTTAAAAGAACTCCTCAGAATCCTAATGATCTGAGCCCAGTTTGCAAAACTATTCAACTGCACACATTTCAAGTAAATATTGTGGAACTTTTAAATGTGGTAAATGGATGTAAGCAAAAACATAAAGACAAAGTTTTCATGGTAGTTTCATTTACTGTACCTGTCTGAAACCTTTTTGAACCTTTTCTGTCTCTTTTAGTCTTCCTCAGAGAGGAAGGGTGGTTTGCAAGTCCACGCTGTTTATTTCCAGAGTTCTTCGTAGTTTCCTGAATGTCCCCATACATTTCTATGTCCAAAGCCCAGTTGAAGAAAAAACGGGTTTGGTCATGCTACGTGAAGGTATTGTCCTTTAATTTGAAATGTGGGTGACTATCATAATTGCCCAGTTTTCAATTACTAAAAGTTTCATTGGAGTGATTGATTACCCTTCTTTTCTTTATATGAATCCTAATGACATTATTGAGCTGTTTACATTTGTCTGCCTCATCTCCTCAGCTGACTACAGTGGCTTCTACAGAAATGTGGCTCTGTGCCTCACCACCTCCATGGTTGTTATTGTCCTGGCTGCCACCGTTTTCCTCTTTAAAGTCGACCTGGTTTTGTCTTACAGGAAACTGATGACACATTTTTTCAAAAAAAAAGGTAAAAGTAAATTTCCGTAGAAGTCAACCCCCTTTTAGTGTCATCATTATGCACTACCAGAAACTCTTGAGTCAACACATGAATGGAATAAAACAAAAACAGATTCCCTCTTCTCAACAGTTTCAGATGGGAAGCATTACGATGCCTTTGTGAGCTTCGTGCAGTCCCAAACCACAAGTGCAAGTGAGAAGACAAGCTTTGCTCTTCAGAGGCTGTCTGAGGAGCTGGAGCAGCAGCAAGGCTACTCCCTGTACATCAGAGGCCGGGACGACTGTCCTGGACAAGGTTGAGCACAGTTACATGTCAAGTTGTAATGAATGGAAATGAGAATTTGACCAGAAAATAGAGAATCAACAATCACAGAATTTGTAATCAGTTGAGGTTTGTTGACCTGACTAAATCCAGAAAATACATCCAACTCAGGCTTCTTTCACAACTATGGTGTAAAATCACATTTGTCAAAGCACAAAGATACAATCAATAAATAAATTAAATATATAAATTCACTTTTTTTTTAAGTTGGAGGACATAAAAATGAAAAGAAATGTATGTCCTTGGGTGGGTGGGTGGATGGATGGATTTGGATGGATAGATGGATGGATGGATGGATGGATGGATGGATGGATGGATGGATGGATGGATGGATGGATGGATGGATGGATGGATGGATGGATGGATGGATGGATGGATGGATGGATGGATGGATGGAGGATGGATGGAGGATGGATGGATGGATTTGGATGGATAGATGGATGGATGGATGGATGGATGGATGGATGGATTTGGATGGATGGATGGATGGATGGATGGATGGATGGATGGATGGATGGATGGATGGATTTGGATGGATGGATTTGGATGGATGGATGGATGGATGGATGGATGGATGGATGGATGGATGGATGGATGGATGGATGGATGGATGGATGGATGGATAGATAAATTAAGAATACTAATGCACCGTTTATTGGGCACAAATGTTTTTTCACGGTACTATAAAGCTATAAAGCTGCCCTGTTCTAGCCAAAAGAAACCTAATTAACCAAGAATCAATAATTGTTGTTGTCACTATGCAGGAATAATGAATTTTTGAACACAGGCACACAGTATAAATATATCTAAATACATATAAAGATAGAATAGAATGTATTAAAATGTATATTGTGCTCTGTAGACTGGATTTTACCTCATTAGCAATCAATTGTTGTGTGACTTGTCTTGAATCTCTTACAGCGATGCATGATGACGTCTCTGCTAAAGTTCGCCAATGCCGCAGGCTGATAATCATCCTGTCACTTGGAGACAAAGAGAAGTACACACAGTCTTCCTGTGCAAAACAGAACCAGCTGCTGTACGAGCAGAAAGTTGGCCTTCACGACGCTTTGATTCAGAATGACCCCAAAATAATTCTGGTGGAAACTGGTAAGAAAAAATCTTCTTTGCACGTACAAACCAGCCAAAATAAGTCACATAGAGGGATATCTTTCTAGGACACAGAACATTTTCATTTCAGCACAAACTCAATATTTAAAGCCACAGAATATTATTCTTACTGAAAATGTTTACAGTAAATTTTCCCACCAATCGTTTACACTTACATATATAATTAATCCAGTTACACATTTAGCCAAATGTTTTGGTATCTTTCCAATAAAGAAAAAGAAACCCACAATGGTCACTGAAGAAAACTAAACAATGCAGATCTACAGTGTCAAAAGCCAGTAGAACCAGTATGGACACCTACCGCAGCGTTGGGAGTGGGCCCACCCACTCCTACTATTGGTCCACACTGATTGACAGACAGAATTTTTTCAATTTATTATTTGAATGTCTAATTTTTAATTATTTTGATTATTATTTTAACATTTCAATTCAAAATTCAAAATGTTTCCAATCAGTCTGGACCAATCACAAGTCACAACTCCCTGTGTTGACGGATGTAATGTTCTTCAAGCAGCTCCTTTGCCTGTCTTAAGCTCCTTTTAAGTTGGCGGATACCACGCGATCAACGTGCAGATCTAGCGTGTCTTGTGCCCCTTTTATACTGATGGACGCGGGGTGGCATGTCTGGTCCGAGGGTAATCTTAACCCGCGGGTCAGGTCTAATGTAAACAGAACTAATCCGGGCTGGCGGCTCATGAGTAGAACCTGGGAACCCATCCATCCATCCATCCATCCATCCATCCATCCATCCATCCATCCATCCATCCATCCATCCATCCATCCATCCATCCATCCATCCATCCATCCATCCATCCATCCATCCATCCATCCATCCATCCATCCATCCATCGTCCGCCGCTTATCCGTTCCCGGGTGGGGGCAGCAGCCTCAGCAGGGATGCCCAGACTTCCTTCACCCCAGACACTTCCTCCAGCTCCTCCAGGGGAGTCCGAGGCGTTCCCAGGCCAGCCGAGAGACATAGTCTCTCCAGCGTGTCCTGGGTCTTCCCGGTCTCCTCCCGGTGGGACATGCCTGGAACACCTCCCTAGGGAGGAGGGACATGCCTGGAACACCTCCCTGGGGAGGAGGGACATGCCTGGAACACCCCCCTGAGGAGGAGGGACATGCCTGGAACACCTCCCTGGGGAGGAGGGACATGCCTGGAACACCTCCCTAGGGAGGAGGGACATGCCTGGAACACCTCCGTAGGGAGGAGGGACATGCCTGGAACACCTCCGTAGGGAGGAGGGACATGCCTGGAACACCTCCCTAGGGAGGCGTCCAGGAGGATCCGGTACAGATGCCCAAGCCACCTCAGCTGACTCCTCTCAATGTGAAGGAGCAGCGGCTCGACTCCGAGCTCCTCCCGGGTGACCGAACTCCTCACCCTATCTCTAAGGGAGCGTCCAGCCACCCTGCGGAGGAAACTCATCTCTAAGGGAGCGTCCAGCCACCCTGCGGAGGAAACTCATCTCGGCCGCTTGTATCCGCGATCTTGTCCTTTCGGTCACTACCCAAAGTTCGTGACCATATGTGAGGGTAGATTGACCGGTAAATCGAGAGCTTCGCCTTTCGACTCAGCTCCTTCTTCTCCCGGGAACCCAGTGAATAAAAAAAAAGTATTTATTTATTATTATTTTATAAAATAAGGAAACAGCTGATGAGAGTAACAACAGCAGCAGGAGGTCACAGGCAGAATGAGTAAGATGAGTGACTGGGGAGACGAGGAGGTCCACGAGCTGCTCAACCTCGGAGCCGAGGACGCCATAAAGGATGATCCATTATTTGAACAACTGGACAAAAAAAGACACACCGGGGCTTTGCAAGAAGCAAAACCCGGCCACAAAAGCTCATCCCGATGTTCATCCATCCTTGTTTTGATAATTACACTTTTCTGATGTGGGGATAATACGTCATTCTACACACCCACACAGGTTACGTTATGTTTCGCAGATAACGCCCCCGACTCGCCTTCCCTCCCCTCAACTCGCCAGCTCGATGCCAGTAGCCTGTTATTAATTAAAGGCCCATCCAAAATTAGGTTGGCCCACCCAGAACAGAAATCCTGGCGTTGCGCCTGATGGACACTAATGCATTAACAAGTGTATATAGATCGTTTCTATACAAATAGTCATGAGGATTGGACCAAAATATCTGTCTACAGGTACACAAGTTTCATTGAGTGTTACAGGAACCACTTGATTGCAAGAACTGAGTCAAAATATTGATTACACAATAGTTGAGGGTCCCGTAATTTTTGCCCAGGCCAGTTTAGTCTTTAGTTTGCTTTGTTTTGCTCTTTTCACCATCAGTTCAAAAGCAATTTCTGATTCATTTTAATTTATGTTCAGTAAAATATTATTTATTATTATTTAAGTAGCTTTTACGTCACTTCTACAAGCATGTGCCTTTCAAAAACACACTTCTCTCGTATTTCCCTATATTACTCAACCTCTCAATCTGACAGACAGTCCACAAAAAGATGTTTACTTTTGAGGCTTGGATTTTCCCAGTCAGTCATAGGGCCCGTGCGTAATTTTATACTTTGACGAAAACGCACTGCGTTGTTACACCAATGACTGTTATAGACGGAACATTCATTTGTGTGTGCCAATAAATAAATAAACTAATAAAAGTCTGTGCCTTTGGCAGCATACAGCTTGGCAACAGCATTAGATTACTAATCTCCTGTAAAATTCACTGGACTATTTCTTAAAAAAAACAAGGAAATTTAAGTTGATGTCACAATTACCCACAAATCAGTCATCTTTGTGAAGCGGACATTTTAATTATCTAAACTAACGCAACTCCTATTCTCATGCTTAGATGAACTAAGTTGGTCCCTAATGCCTCAAATCTGAAACGCAATCACACAATCGTTATCAGCTTCTCAGTATGAGAGCGTAAGATTTTCTACACCAGTTATGTGTACTTATAGTTCTGCATCTATACAGCTGCATGGGTCATTCGCTCAAGCGCACAAGTAGGAAATATGAAAGGGCTTTTAATTTAAATAACATGTCAATATTGAGTACTTTTATTCTTATGTGGTCATGTTTGTGTTTTATTTCACCAGATGGTCCAGTGGATTACAGTTGCCTTCCAGAGTCTCTGCGTTATATAAAAAGGAAACAAGGGGCTCTGAAGTGGAATTTAGTCTTTGACAGAAAAGAAAAAGTCACTATATTATACTCAAACAGGAGGTTCTGGAAGAATCTAAGGTATTACATGCCCTCCGTGCCAGCAAGAAGAGCCAAGACTGTTGTATAAGATAAAAATAATAATTCATCTCTAGATGGCATGTTTTTGTTTACATTAAGAAGCCCAATTCCTGAAACATTTCTCTGTAGTATTTGACATATGGAGACCAGAATTTAATATTTTCATGATGATCTCTGGATTGTGTATTTATTTCATGTAATAAAGACTATTATTAATCAAAGAGGGTTGATTGCCTTTGATTACAGGGCAGATACAGACAGCTGTTGGCATTCTAAATGTAGAAAAACTTAATACATGATAGAGCTTTGTTCCCCACGTTACTTTGATCTCAGGCTCTCCCCTTCTTCATCATCGGATTCACACAAGGTCCAAACCAATGAGATACGGGATCTTTTTTTGGTTTGTATTTTCACTATGGTTCCATAAGATGAAACAGCAAAACAAAATCATAAGCTATGATGCTGCAGTTTGTTTTCGGGGTTGATTGCTGTAAGAATTAAGTCATTAATACTGTCATCACTGTTTTTGTAAATAAATGTTCACAGTCGGTCTGACAGTAACAGGAAAATACCACCCAACCATAGTAAATTGGAGTAGTTTCCATGCCAGATGGAAATGATGAAGTGATGAAGTAAAAAAAAATTTGGTCGATCAGTTTCCATTGATAAACACATTGCATTTCCTTTCCTTTTGTAGGAAAGAAATAATAATAATAATAATATATATATATATATATATATATATATATATATATATATATATATATAGTTTTGTATCACACTAATGTTCTGTATCTTTCGATTATATTGGATTTATACATCGTTTTAAATTTATTCATTTTTAATCCATTCATTTCTTTAGTATTGATCCTAGTTTTGGTTCTATGATATATGGCAGTGCCTCTCAGGTCGTACCGGCTATCTCTAGCCTGGAACAGACTCTGACTCAGACTCAAATGAAACATGCATGATTCACATTTGTGCGGCCATCATGGAGATTGTAGACGTTTCACTGACTTCTGTTGTGTTTTTGTCAGAGTTTAGTTTAAAAAAAAAAAAAATAGTACAACATATGAGGACATGTACAGCTGGCTTTCAGAGACACATCACCATAGATCTAATCACATGTATTTTTCATTTGAAACAGGATTTTCATGTTCCTGTTGAAAGGTCAGTAGTGATTAGGAAACGTAGCGCTACAGGTTTTATGTACTTCTGGAAGCAATTGAAAAACAGTCTGCCAAATGTTCTGTTTGTTCTGGGTAAGATGGCTGCTGTCAAATAGCAGAGGTGCTGTGTCTGTTTCCACCTTCTCCTTGTCACATGTCCAAGGTTTCTTCAAGTGCTCAAAAGAACCTCATGCTTATAATTTCTAGGAAAAACAAATCAGATATTCCCAGAAGTCCAGACTTCATGGAAACTTCCATGATTTCCATGAAGTTACAGCCCAGTTGAAGAAAAAAAAAAAAAGAGTCAAGCTTTAGCAGAGGCGATTCTAGGGTCTGTTGGGACCCTAGGCAAAAATTTCTAGGGGGCCCCTCAAACCAGCATTCATCACCGTTATGTTATAATAAACTGACACCAACGAAAACGTTATGAAATTTTGCTTTTTTATTCCAAATGTTTTTCTTTACCTTCGGCTGAGCTGAATCGGCTCCATTTAAAACTTCCAGAAAGAACGTTAAATTCTGTGCACACGACACTGTGTGTAGTTTTTTCTTTTTTGACACTGTGTACAGGTGGATGATCCGTGATCATGGGAATGACGACATGGGGGCCCTTGAGGGAGGTTTCTTACTGGCTACTGAGATGTCATTGATAAATGCCCTATGTTTGTTTAAGGGTAAGAGTTTAAGAGTAAAAACAGCCTTCAAAATACTTTTTTAGTCCTCAATACCCCTGACAGGAAACACCTTTGTTTATAGTAATAATTTTTTTAAAAAAAAAATATATATATATATATATATTTTTTTTTTTTTTTTTTTTTTTTTTTTGGGGCCTCATGGGCCCCCCAACAACTCGGGGCCCCAAGCAGTTGCCTGCCTTGCCTGTTCACAAGCTGCGCCCCTGAGCTTTAGTACTTACCATACAACTGCACTCCACCAAACTGTACTAAGCATCAAACAGACCTACGCAAGAGTGGGGATATCATGAACGGTTTAAGCAATACTTAAACATGTTCTGCTTGGATATATTGTTGCCAAAACCAAAGTATACTCTAAAGGGTGAAATCTTATTAACTAATTCGCCATATATTTCTCATGTAAGGGTTGTTCAAGCTGCGTTTGTTTCTGTAGCTCTTTCTTATCTTTTTCTGTTTTGCACATATGATAACATAAAAAAAGCCATCCAGGACAGATTGCTTGTCATCATCTCAGTAACTTCCAGTTTTTATTCATCTTCCACTGGAATGATTTGTTATGGGAAGAGTGAAGCAGCAGGGATGATAATCAGCACCTTTAAAGTTGGGACCATGGTTGTCTCCCTCAGTCACCAAGAAAAACAAGGGAAAAGGTTGTTCACCCATTTCTTCCCACAATGTGGAGATTTAAGGAAATGCACATTAAACTCTGGGGCAATTGACCCTTTGTCAAGCCCCCGCCCCTGTTGCTAGGTGAGACAAAACTGTCATCTCTCCCGTCCACTTCCATTGTAAAATCAGGGTTTTACATCCCTATATTTCTAATTATTGTACCAAAGAAAATCAACAGAAAGTGAAAAGGAACAGGGGGCATTAATACGTTTTATGTTTATTTGTTTTTTCTTGTTTTTTTTTTCTTCTGTTAAGCACTTTGTGTTTCATTATTTGTAGGAAAAGTGCTATATAAATAAAGTTTGATTTGATTTGATTTGATTTGATTTGACTGCTACAGGACTCATAACACCAGTCCTTATGGAGATAATTTCATTGCACTTTATTTTTTGCTGTTTGGGATTCTGACTGTGAATGTAGCTGCTGTCCCTGGAGGATGCTGCCGAACGATATTTTGTTGTATACTGTACAATGATAATAAAGCTTCTTATTCTTATTCTTCTTAAAATAGCTGAAATCAATTCAATTCAATTCAATTCAATTTTATTTATATAGCGTCTAATACAACAGAGTTGTCTCTAGACGCTTTACAGAGACCCATACCCAGAACATGTCAGAACAAATCCAGTCTTTCTCCACAATCCTCATGAGCCGGAAACTTAGAACATAAAATATGCTGTGTCTTGCAAAACCTTGCAAAAACACATCCTGTTTAATGTTTCAAAGAAGTATGTTATCTCTTTTTATGTCAGACATCCTGTTAGCATGCCGATAGCTGAAAACCTATTTCATCAGAACTTGTGTGCAGTTGGGCAGCCACTAACTTTACATGGAAGTTTGATGTGTTGGGACTCTATAGATGACTAATAACGACTACATTGGCTGTAGGTCTAACCAGCTACAAATAGCATGTCTGACTACAGGTGCCAAAGTACTGCAGCTTGAGGAGATATGCAAAAAGACACAAGCAAATTAACACATCAGCACAAGTTTTACATGTGATGCAAATACTTCTAATGCAGCTAACAGATGGCAATGCTATGAATTCAATGTACTGCCTTCAACGACAGGAAAAGAAAACATGCAAATAACACAATAAAATTCCCATTCTAGTCACAGAATGGTTTGCCATTTTTTGCGTTCCCTTTGTGTGTCCAAATTTGGAAGTGCTGATTCTCATCCCTGCCACTTCACAGTCGGCTAAAAAGTTCTCCAGCGAGCACTCAAGATGTCCATCTAATGACGCCAGGACCACATAATCCACGAAAGGCTGAGCTGAACGCTTGACACCACCACACCAGATGCCCTCCATTGCTCGGTTGCACCTAGAACTTCTATTCATAAAACTTGAACAGTATCGGAATATCTCAGCAAACAACAAAATAGCTGGAGGAGGTGGCAGAAAGTCTGGGAAATTAACAGATGGAGGATGGATGGCTTCACAGGTGCCAGTTTAATTTATAAAACAACACTGGGAATTTTTGTTGTTGACAGTTCTATTCCGTAAGCTTTCAAACTATATTGTATGAAGTCTACCATAACTATTTTCAGGTGTTTTTGTGCATATCCAAACATATATATTATATATATAAAAATATATATATAGTCTATTCTTCCGTTCGCTGAGTGGAACAGTGTAGGGCACCTTTCAATATTTTTCCCTTTTCTCGCAGAGGTGCGGCCTTACTGACACATCTTTGATCAAACTTAGTACCAAAGAACATTAAGAAATTAGTGAGTACAATAATGTGGACCATTACGAAATCAGCATATTTGACCAGCATAGTGATGCAATCATACCTGTTGAGAATGAGATGGATATTGAAGTTGCATTTTAATACACCGTCACATCAGAAGCCACTTCTTCATGTGTTCCGTGTAATCTTATCTACAATGAGGTTTTAAGTTCCTGATAAGTAATGTCGCATGTTGCTGTGACAACTGGCAACTGAATCAACAAATAAATCTCTCGTGCTTCTGCCGCATTTCATGCTTTGAAAATTGTGTCTTCACAAACTGTGCCACTGATAACTCAATAGCAGATGATACAGGAATGACAACATATTGAATCCTGATGGGCTTCAGAAATGTGACATTTGAAAAACAAGCCCCAGTCAAACATGGAATCACACTCAAAAGGCTGTTCATTCAGCTTTGTAAAGTGGGGTGGGGTGGGGGGCAACACTAATATATAAACCGTCTTTATGATACTTCTCCACCCTGTAGACTTTACATTAGACATTAGCCCCCTCCTCATCTGAAAAATGCTCCAGATGTCTCAGGTTTAAAAGGTCTCTTCCCCTGACTGCATGTTTCAGCCATTTGTAAAGATGTTCAATAGGATTTTGATCAGGACTCATAGGGCCAAATCCACAAAAGGATTGCGCGGCTTTTGCGGCCGCTAAACCGGTGCAAATGAGACAAAAAGAGAGCGTCTAATTCACAAAGCACCCGCAAATGGCGAATTGCTACACAAACTGCGCTGCCAAGCAAATAGTGTCATTGTGCGCCTGTTCAATTTGCATGCATGTAAATTAGGTAATATTCATACATTCGGCGCAAAATTGCCCCCTTTCTATGCAATTAAGCCTCACTGCAAAAACCGTCTAATTCACAAAGGCCAGCGCTATTTGCCACACGCAAAAATAGTGGAGCAAATACCGTCTTTTCGAAGCGTGTATTGACTGCGCGCAAACTCACTCCTCACTCCCACCCTGTCTCTGTTTCTCTCTCTCTTCAATATCATTCAAGCCTGTGTGATACTGAATGATATTAAGGGTGAAATCTACAGTCAGACATGACTGTAGACAGTCAGATCAAGTGGGGTTGTGGACTTATCTCGGAGTTTTAAGTTGTGGAAACTAGAAAATTTTGAGTGACTATGAGTTGAGGAAAATAGAAAGTTTTTAAGTTGTGGAAACCTAAAACATTTAAAAATATAACTTAAATATTTTGATGCATCCATTTACACAAAAAATGTTCTGTGAACATATTGGGGTTAACAGTGTAATGAAGTTACCGGTGCTGTGCCTTGTGCGTAAATGCGCACAGCCTCTTAACATTTGACATTTCATTAGCTTATGTCATACATGCGAAATACTAGAGAAGTACAAATACGTGAAAGTTGAGGCTGTTGTGCTCTCTGCAGTTTTCATTATGGACCAATCTGTGCTGAAATATGGAGAACACTGGAAACAGCTCCGCTCACTTACTCAGACAAGGGAAAATTGCACTCAGCTGCAAGACTTTATGGGCGTGTTTGCGCCGGCATATCATTAGAGCAAAATCTTTTGTGAATAGGACCTTAAAGCGGGGCAAATTGCGGGCGCAAATGCGGCGCAATTCACAGCGCTATTTGCGGGCGCAATCTATTCTTTGTGGATTTGGCCCATAGGACACTTCAGAATAGACCAGTGAGCAAGACATTCTTGGATGTTTTTGGCTGGTCTGTAACATTTTATTTCAAAGTTTGAACAGGATGGGCTTACAGTGAGAGTTGACCAGGTGTAAGGAGTGGTGATCAAAATATGTATTAACAAAAATAAGAATAGACGAGAGGCAAGATGATGATTGCACAGGGTTGGGGGTAACTGACCAGAGACCAGGAGAGTTTGTAGTTGGGTCTTTGTGAGGCACAGGACAGATCCAGGAACAGTAGGCCAGAACCGTAGACTGGCAGATAAAGTCAGGTAGACATACCAATCAGCAACAATTCAACAGAGGGTTTCCAGACAGAGGTACTAACAAGCACAAGGCAGGACACATGTCCAGGAAGAGCAGGCCAGAGTCAGGACTGGAGAAGGGCAGAGGACCTCAGAAAGCACCAATCAACACTGGGGAGAAAACATCGGTCTGAAGCGGCAGGGACAATAGGGACATGGAGAGGTGAGGCTATGAGAATAATTAGTTGGCAGGGAAAGAGGCACAAACAGGAAATCCAAATATGGGCAGATACTGGATAACAAGAGGTAGAGGGAGCAGGATCGTGACACACTCTCAAGATTACCTGTGACTGAAACTGTACAAAAGGATAGGGCGAGCATGGAAATTTCCATGGACCCATGAACAGACCACGAGCCGTGCAGACCCCCAGCGCTGCTTAGACAAATCATCAGGCAAACAAACCAAATGCGCATTGGTTTTAATTTTTACGAGGTTATTTTGATTAACGCCTCTATCACGCCACACCTGGTAATCTTTTGACACCAATTCCTTTTCGCTAGGCACCTTGTTAGATTCGCCAATTACATAATGCATTCATAAAGTTTTATTGGCAGGCGTTAGTCCTCGAGAAGCAGCAGAGAAGCTTGTAAGACTGCAGCTCTGCATTCTGGCCTGGATCCTGGATTCACAACTCAGACTCAATAGTAAGTGTAGTTTACTAGCTTAAGCTTACTTGTGGCAGCAATTATGTGTACAACACAACATGTGCAGTGCACCAACACAGACAACAGTTGACATTTCACTCTTTTAGAGTTGATACAAGTTGTAAACTATAAACCTTAGTTTTACTGTGGAAAAAGGAAAAAGGAAGCCAGTTTTGTTAGTGGTAGTGTACCGGCCCCCTGCTAGTGCTTATCTAGAGTTTCTTTCTGAATTTTCAGTTTTCCTATCTGGTTTATTGATCAGTACCAATAAAGTAATCATAGTGGGGGACATTAAAGCAGCACTATGTAACTTTTCCACCTTAATATCATATTTCCAGAGTCATTGTGATGGTACATCAACTTCCAACAGGTTTAATGACACCTCTGTCATGGTCTGAGGGGTCTGTATCGCCTTCACTGGCACTATGTTACTTTGAGGTGCATGGTAGGAACCCTTCCAAACTAAAAAACTACACATTTTTACGGCTTTGACTGCTTTATGGCATACATCACTTCTCCCTCCTTCCCGATTCGTAGTCGAGACAAAAATGGGTGGGGGCGTGGAGCGCAGAGCTCAGCAGAAGCTGGTAACCCGTTGCTGCGTTGTAGCTGCAGCAGCTCCAGATAACAGACGTGGGGAAAAGATTGCTAATGGTTTAACTTTTCACTTTTCACTTTCCTGCTTGGAGGCAGAACCACGGAGGCCGAGTATCTGAGATAACAAAGAGTCGTCGGCTCCGTTGGATTGCGGCTGTAACGACCAAACATAACCTTCCACAGTATAGCACAAACAAACACTCACACAGACCGGGGTCGGATCAAAACACGGTTTTATTCCCCACTTCTCCAGCTAAACGCAGTTGCTGGCCAGCTCTCTGCGGTGCGATTAAACCCAATCTTCAGATAAAACTAGTTTGTTGAGGAAAAAATATTAACTCTATTTGTAGCTGCAGAGGAAAAAAATAATCTCACGAGGAAAACAAAAATATTGCTCACGCCTCGGAGCCTCTTCAGCATAATATAGCAGTCAAAAAAAAAAAGAAAAGAGAAGTAAGAGTAATACAAAACATGTACTGTATGTTGTACTATTATACTAATTTATTGAAACACATGGCGAGTCAAACATTTACCAAAGCAGCTGCCAAACACTCCTAAACAAGATAGCCGGAGACGGTGGTTCTGCAGAACTGCGGCAGTAAATCCTCATCGGAGCTCCACTCTTTGATAGGGATTTCATATAACATACAACCGTTTATAATCATTATTTTCTCCATATACCCCTCCCTGGCTTCCTTGTTTAACAGTTTAACATCTTTTTTTTTGAGTTCCGTCTGTTCACTTGGTGAAACAGAAAACTAGTTTTGAAAGTCCGTCCCGTCTTCATTCACTATCAAAGCAAATGCACGCGACGGGGACAGGAGTTTTCCGGCAGTACGCGCTGGTGCTTATGGGAAATGTAGTGTTCTTTCTGGTAAAGCTTTGGTCCAAAGGAGCCGCCAAACTCAACAAAAGCTGAAAGTTACATTGTGCTGCTTTAACATTCATATGAAGCGATAATCTTAATAAAGCTTTCAATTCTCTTCTAGAATCGATGGGTATCTCACAAAAAATAAATAAACTGTTGCACTGTTTTAATCATACCCCTTGATCTCGTCCTCACCTACGGTGTTGAACCCGATAATCTGTTGGTGTCGTCTCTTATCCGACCACTATTTAATAACGTTTGAATTTAATATTGTCGATGTTGACGTCTGGATTCTTAGAGCAGTGGTCTTCAACCCTGGTCCTCAGGACCCCCTGTCCTGCATGTTTTAGATGTTTCCCTGCTTCAGTGCACAGTGATACAAAGGACTGTGTCATTAACACACCTGTCCACCCTTTGATGAGAAGCTGATGACGATCATTAATTAGAATCAGGTGTGATGATGCAGGGCAACATCTAAAACATGCAGGAAACGATGATAATCAATTCTGAATCTTAAGAATCAGAATCAAATCGATTCTTGACATTTGAATTGATTCCCAGCCCCACTTATTTGTATGCTAAAAAGGGTTAATATTTTTCAAAAGTTCTAGACCAAGAAACGCTGTAAGATATAACTTACTATGAGGATTTTTGTTGATATCGAGGCAATTTTGGGCGTTTTATTGTTTACAAGACACAAGTTAAATGATGGTGTTATAACTGTTATGAAAAGAATAAATTCTCAAAAGAGAAAGGATGTTACAATAGGGATTATTGTTAAGGTGACTGTTCACTAGGAACTATTGTTTGTGGCAGCATAGCTGTCCTAGACATGAACAAGCTGATGTGAAACATTCCTTTGGAAGGCACTGAAAATAAATCCACCACTGCATGCTTTTAAAGCAATTAGACATCTACTTGATACATTACTCTGAGAAGCACAAATAACGTCTTACATGGAACTATTAGCAGAAAGTCAATAGTTATTAATGAATACCTTCCAGTCAACCCTTTTACATGTTTGTAAGCATTGGCCTAGTGCTTACCAGTAAATCTGATTACTGATGTTTATACTGTATGATGCAATTCCACGTCATCCTTGCATCCAGTAAGATAAACAGAAACCTTCAAACAAAGACTGTTTGAAAGCATTTGGCTTTAGCAGAATAAATTCCGATAAAAAGAGATGGTGATATACAGTCCATCACGTCTCCAATGCATGAAATGAAGACAGACATATCCAGAGCACTTCCCAGCAGTACAGAAACATTTTACAATCCACCCAATAACAATAACAAGGAGCAAGACTGTCTCTAACATAATAGCAAATGCCTTGCACATACACTCTACAAAGATTAGCATTTTCCAAGGCTCGCTAAATCTTTGAACACTTCAAACACCGACCCTTTTAAACACCACAGAGTTCCAAGCAAACCAAGTGACCCCTAGACCACAGTGGGAATCTGTGATCTGGGAAGGATGTTCTGACACACTGAACAACTGGAAACGGAACAAGCATCTGAACCACTAGTTATGAGATCCATATAGCTGTATAAAAGTGTATAAACACGAAGCAATAACTGATGACAAGAAATATGTGTGTGCGTGTGGGTGTGTGTGTGTGTGTGTTCACTGGTATATTGATTTTAACTAAATGCCACATCCTCAAAAGGATAGCTATGCAAGTTTGTGTAACTTCGTTTCCTATTTGATGACTTCTCACCGAACCGTCACAGTATGCTGAGTTCATTGATACCACAGAAGAGATAAAGCCCTACGGAAGAGAGCTGCAACTACAGTAAGTAAACTCAGTCTTTCTACAAGGTAAGCTTGCATTTACTTTTAAATACTTATACAACTTATTTGTAATTTATTTATAAGTATTTATCTAAGGTTTTGATAGATATACAGTACTCCCTGTTCACTACATACTGAAGAGATAAATAATTACTTTCTATTCAAGGATTAAGGACTTGGGAGATGTTTTGAGTTATATAGTTGAAACCTGAAAATTGAGCTACTCTACTTAAAATGACTGTAATTGCAATATTTTTATGAAACCTCTTAAATTAAAGCTTAACATCTTCACTTTGATCTATTTGAAATCCTTTAAAATCCACTGTGGGGTTGTATAAAGGCAAAAATCATTAAAAAAAAAAAATCAAAAACAATTCTCTTATCATTAAACTACTTCTGGATGTAACTGTATATTACGGTATTTTTTTACCCAGTTCCATGAGGCATTGATTAACAATTGAAACCTATTTTGATGAAATAATTAGTCTTTACAACATGTAAGGTTTTGTGGAGACAAAGTGAGGCTGAGTATTTGTTCTGGGAGCTCAGACCCAGATGTTTCAGACTAATTACCTGTGGCTTTTTGTTTTAGTTCCTGGCTGGGCTCTTCACAGGACATTCTGACTCAGTGGCTCCAGTTCTTGTGGCTGAAAAGAGCCACAGACGTCAACGGAGAAAAGAAAAGGATGAAACAGGGATATATATCGAGAACTTCCCACACACAAGTTATGAAGGTCTGTAGTTTTCTTTTTTCAGTTTCTGTATTTGTTGTTAAGTTTCTTACCTTCTTTTTGTTATTTGGGCTTTGAGTGGTATTTTAGTGTTTTAATTAACTTTTTTTTTTTTAAATAATTTTCCATTTTGTATTCCAATATATTTTACGCTCTAACCGTTTCCTCGGGGCTAGATCCTGCTCACTTTAACCTGGTCACTTTGGTTTTACCCCCCTTCCTGTCCTGTTCACATGTTTTAGATTAATAATCTATTCAGTTTCATAATTGTATAGTTTTCTGTTTGGATTAGTTAACTGTCTTTGGGTCTCCTGCTTTGCAGCATATTCTGTTATTGTAAATTTGCCTGTTTCTGTCTGTTTTTCTGTAGTTCAGTTCTCTTAAACATTTCACATTTTCTTTGTCCTGATAATATGTATCTTAACTACAAACCGGGTGCCTTGGAACTATTTTATTATCCGTTCATAATTGAAATCTATATTTATAGACATTGCTGGGTTGAATACTTTGAAATTGTATTTAGTTACTAAACACTGAATACTTGCCTTAAAATGTATTTTGTAACGTATTCCGTTACTTTGTCTAATCAGAGTATTCTATTCTGAATACTTTTAGAATACTTTACATTGATTATCATTATATTTATGTATAACTATGGCGTATAGTTACAAAAATGAAGACTACAATTGTTGGAGCACCTGTTACAAACTCACTATCAATAATGAGGAACTCAAAACTCTCCTGGCAAATTCACAGGAGCAGGAACAGAGGGCATATTAATGCCAAAGTTTATTTATTTACTGGATAAGAAAAAAAGCAATAAACAATATATTCAAAATTATTTTTGTTTCTTTATTTAAACATTTTTCTATTTCTGTAATAAAGTGACAGTGCTGGAAATTGGCACTGACTTTAACATTTAAATATTTTAAAAATATTTGCTTACCCATTTACTTAGCAAGGTAAAACAAATCAAAGCTCTTCCAAAAAATAAATAAAACTAAACCCCTCAAAAAAGTGCAAGTAGATATCCAGTTTTATTGATGCTGCAAATGTTTGTCTATAAGAACAAAATTAAGAATGCAAGTGAGTCCAAAATATCACTAATGAACAGTACATTATATTATTGTATATCATTGAAACATTTTTGTATATAAAAACAAAACAAAAACATATTATTACCAATTGATTACATTTTAAGCAACTTTGATTTGCCATATTTAGGCTATGTTTTCTCCGTATTTTCTTAATAGTAACCTTAAATGGTATTTTAAAATATTCTTACTGAATAATTTGCATAAAAGTGATCATTCCCAGTGATAACAAAACTGTTTAATGTCCGTGCTCAATTATTATCTATCTACACTAAGTAGGTTGTTGTGAACTGACATTAATTTAACTTCAAATTGAAAACTTTGACAGCTACTTCAATCAAATTTACGTGAAACACGTCACAACAACAAGCCAACGCCAATTTAAATGTCTATTAGAGAGAAATTACCTCCGTGAATCAACAATACGGTAATGGCACGGTGAAAGAATGCACTAACATGTAAAACTACTCGCAACAGACACCGGTAAAAAAAAATATAAATAAATAAATTAATAACTTACTTTTGGCTGTTGAAGGCATTTTTCCCATCACTTGAGTTAGATTGACTCGGCTCTGCTGGTGTTCTGCCAATTTCTGCTACCTGCCGAAAAATCTACTTTGTGGTTCTGCGCATGCGCACAGTCGATTTTCAAAGTTTGCATCATTTCTTGCACAATGTAAAATGGATAATATGGGATGTTGAGTATTTGATCCTTCAAAATACACTACCCATGACATGAATTGCATTACACTTTGTGAACATTATACGATAAAGAGGAAGAAAAAAAACAATGATATGGCTTTATTTGATATTCATTCAGTCATTGGTCTTTATTTAAGCAGGCAGGTCATTAAGAACACATTCTTATTTACAATGACGGCCTGGCAAGCAAAAAGCACCATTTGAGGGAAAAGGAAGTGGGCTAGGGAGTAAAACACAGTACAATTGTAGCTCTACAAAGGTAGAAAACCATTAGGTAGCATTTTTTGGCAAAGCAGCAGAAATTGGCAGAACAGGGGTCTGGAGTCCAGCCTGAACACGCATGCGCATGCGCCGTGCGACCCGTTTAGGCGCAGGTGGCAGGTTATATAGAGGGTCTGCATTGACGTCACATTCCCACTGGACCAGCCCCCTTACTTGCACTGAGTGGCAAAAATGGCTGTAACTAGTGGAAAGACGGGATAATTAAAGGTGGTTGGACTTGACAGTGACCCGTACAGTTACCCCAAGAACCAGTGGTCCATGGACATTAATATTTGGTACAGTTACCAAGAACCAGTGGTCCATGGACATTAATATTTGGCCTTGAATTGAGTTTCCTGATATTTATATGTACTTAATTTCTACGCCGGGGAAATACACGAAGCAAAACTTGAAGGCTTACAAAAGTCTTGACGCTTGTTGTAGAAATCAAAGTGATGAGGACACCGAACTTTATAATTTGACCGTTTAACGTTAGCTACCCAAAAATCCTGATACAAAATGGGAACCGCAAATCCACGTTTCGCTGCCTTGAATCCAGTTGTTTCTGAGAATTGCAGCGATCCATTTGTCTCTCTTAAGCTTATTTTTCAGCAGTCTGTAAAACAATAACTCAGATTTCTTGCTAAATCTATGAGTACAGTCGATCACACAACAGCTCTTTCCCATTTTAGATGTTTTCCAGTTGCTCAAACTGAAAGTTTACGCTGCCACTCAGTCTTTCTGACACTCAGTCTTTCTGCCACTCAGTCTTTCTGACACTCAGTCTTTCTGCCACTCAGTCTTTCTGACACCCAGTCTTTCTGACACTCAGTCTTTCTGACACTCAGTCTTTCTGACACTCAGTCTTTCTGACACTCAGTCTTTCTGATACTCAGTCTTTCTGACACTCAGTCTTTCTGACACTCAGTGGGCGTAACCCGCTGTGAAGTCACATCTGTGACGTCATGCACATTCCCTCTATTACCGGGAAGTATGGGAATTATTCACGGTTGCTCTAAATATTTATTTATTATTTACCTATATTATTTATCCTTGGTGGAAAAGTAGAAATTATGAAAATATTCAAATGGTATTAAGAAAGTAACTGTATTTCAAATATCCCAATTTAAAACAGAAACTGTACCAGAATACAGTTACTCAGAAGTTGTATTCTAAATAGGTGGTACATGTATTCTGTTACTCCCCAACACTGCTTATAGATTATGCCCATGTGTATTTGTTACTTAACTCCAGAAGAGGGTCTTGTGCAGGTTGTGCCAAACAGATGATGACGCAGCAGCATAAAGTCAATAATAAATCTTCATTTTACTCTGTTTACACAATAAGTGATTCCATAATAGCCATGAATATGAGCTGTTTTCTTGGGCAGAGACAAAAAGTAGCTGACTGAAAGTGAGCTGAAAGAGATGAGAATATTTGCATGTTTCATTAGCATGCTCTCTGTGACCAACACGGAGCAGTTTGATGGCTTCTGGAGTGAAACTGTTGGCTGGTGCAAAAAGCCTCCTCTTGGCGATGTAATATAAGATGTCTTGCTTTTGTCGTTTTTATAACATGGCAGTTTGCAATGTCAGACTGATAGGGAAAAAAAGTCTCCGTCAAACATCCGGTGTGGGCGGCCTCTGATATGAATTTCATACTAACTTTTAGATGATCTTACTTCTGCAAAGACAGGTTTCTGGTAAGAGTTCAGAGTCAGTAGCTAGTGTGCTGAAAGATTTCCTTCCTTCCTGAAATATACTTTATCTCTTTCAGCCAATGGATTCCTTACTTCATTTTTTCTTCATTGTTGTGACATTATCCACATCTGAAGTGAAAGCAGGTAGAGTGCACACTGTGATGATGAATAAATGCTGCATTCATTCGTGGGTGTACAATATTTAGGTCTGACTAAACTAACACACACACCCCCACCCACATACACACACAAGACCAAGTTTAAAGACTTGCATGCTTGTTGATATTGTCAATATTACAAAAGAAAAATGTATGACATGTACAACCCTGATTCCAAAAAAGTTACTAGAATAGAATAGAATAAAATAGAATAGAATACTTTACTGTCATTATACATGGCCACAGTGAGATTAAAAGCAGCATCACCTCTACAATATAAATATAAATAATATAAAAAGGTTGCGGTGCATTTGAATAGTGAAATCAAGACCTGAGATCCGATCTACAGATAATAGCATATAATTACACATGTGGTGGAATATTGCACACATAGTCCGGGAAAAAGTATTGCACGGTAAAAACAGTGATTGCACATGAAGGCATTCACATTTTGACTATGTGTAAAAGGGAAATTTAAACAGAATGCAATCATGTGAAACTCTCATAAACCCATATTCTATACGCAATAAACAGATCATTAATGATATATCAGATGTTTAAATGTAGACATTTTGCCATTCCATGCAAAATATGGACTAATTTTAAAGTTGATGGCAGCAATACATTTCAAAAAAAGGTTGCAACAGGGTGATGTTTACCATCGTGTAGCATCCCCTCTTCATTTGACAAATGTTTGTAAATGTCTGAGAAGTTAGGAGACCGGATGCTGTGGCTTAGGAGAAGAATGTTTTCCCACTCTGATGCAGGATTCTAGCTCCTCAACCGTGCTGGTCCTTTGTGGCAGGATTTTTTGTGAAAAAAAAAAATAAAATAAATATATATAAAATATATATAAATATATATAAAATGCAGCTTTTTTACCTAAAGATTAGCTAAGCTGGATAACTTTTATTTTATCTCTAACAAGCTCATTTTTAGCCAACAAACTATCTAAGAATAGCCTATATATATATATATATATATATATATATATATATATATATATATACTAGAATATGTGAGTGTGTGTGTTGCTGCCAGCAAATTCAAGCTCATGTTTTCCATGAACTGGCAAAATGTCTCAGTTTCAACATCTGATATGTATGTGTTATTTATGTCATTTATATTGGGAATAAGTTGTGCTTATGAGATTTTCAAATCTTTCCATTTTGTTTCATGTCCATTTTCATCACTTTCTCTCTCACTCTCTTTCCAGAGATACCCGAGTCCACATGTTTTGAATCTGACTGGGAGACTTACAGGCTTATTCAAGGGGAAGCCTTTTATTATGAGCCTCTAGAGATAGAAGATCCCATGTACCCTGGTGACAATTTCACTTGGTACAAAAATGGCCCAGTGATTGAGAACATCACCACCGACGAGAAACACCGGATACATTACCATGGTGGAGGACTGTTTTTCTTCAACCTTACCATTGCTGATGCAGGCAATTACACTGGAAAGTATGAATGTTTGTCTCTCTGGCACATATTTCTGAACCATAAAAATATCTCTATGCTCTTATCTCTTAAACTCTAAAATGCATTATTTTCTGTGATTATCCGTTCACCTCCCCTGTTCTACAGGCTGATAAAACCAACAGGAGAATGTGTTAAATACCATGTAAAAATTGAAGTTTATGATGGAAAAAATCGGGACATATTGACCTATGGATCAATCACCAATTCTAACGATAACAAAATGATTCCATGTCCGAGTCCTATCAAATACATATGTGAAACCTTCGATGGAAACTTCACCTGGTACAAGGTAGGAGTGACATCTGCTGCCAGCGGCGGTGAATAACAAATGTGTTTTACCGTTTCCAATGTGGAAAGCTGTTAATATGATTTTTAAAAGAAATTAATAAAACTGAAGGCAGGATCAAAGCTTGGTTGTTGCCACTGTTGCCTCCCAGCAAAAAGGTCCTTCTTTTGCTTCATTTTCAACTTTTACAAGCTTTATTTGATAAAGAATAGCATGTCACATTTATCTAAAAACAAAAAAAAGTCTTAAACAAAACAAACATAGACGTTAGCATTTTTTGTTTTGAACTATTTTTATAATGTAATGACATAATTCTAAGGAAACACTCAAAAATACCTTTATTTATTTGTTAGCGTTCCCGCCTCTCCCCTCCTGACATTTCTGCCCCTTCCTGCTGCAGGATGACAGTCTTCTTCCAGGAGAACATGAAGAGGACCTGTGGGTGAAACAAGCCACTAAATATCACGAGGGCATATACACCTGCATCTGTACCTGGACTCACAATGACAGGGTCTACAGCTCGTCCGGCTCCAGGAGACTAGTGGCTCTTGGTGAGCAAGCATCTTAAAGGGGACCTATTATGACATTTAATGTCTATTTTAAACAGGCCTTGAATGTCTTAAAGACAAACTTTTGATTGTTTTTTCTATATAAATTAGAAATTCAGCCTCTGAGCCATGTCTTTATCTTTACCGTTTCTAACCCCATTCTCTATGCGGGATTCTGAGTGGGCGGGGCTATGATAATGAGGCTCTGTGCTGATTGGCTGCCTGAATTATGCGATACACCGCTATGAAAAAATGGTGGAAGCTCCGGCCGGCGGAGTTAAGCCTGAATTATGGTTCTGCATTAAATCCACGCAGACCCTACGCCGTAGGCTCTGGATTGGTGTAACCATAAATCAGCGTGTCTGCATGCGATGCGAGTGAGCGTCAGCAACAAAATCAATTCCATTGCTTTATTTTCTATTGGACTGTCCTAACTGGACGCGGCGCTGTTTTGCTGAACATTTGTCGGATGCCCTGCTTCTATTTTCTTCCTGTCGCTCGCGTTGAAAGCCGGTTGAAAGCGCTGTAGGAAACAGTCATGATGAGGAACGGCTGATCCAGTTAGTTGAAATGAGAAGTTATCTCTATGATTCCTCCTCATTTCACTACAAAAATGCTCATGCAGTTACACGGTTTTATAGTTGTGGGCGTGGTTTGCATTTTGGTTACGTAACAAAAATGCGCAGAATCTGAACGGCTCGTAGATCCACATCACACTGGACGGCTCATCCGGGCGGCTGTACAGACACTGCAGAATTTGGTTGCTTGCCTCCTTCTCTGAGTTGTCAGGCTGAGGGGAGACCACTTTATATATGTTAAAGCAAGAAAAAAACTGTTTTTCATAATAGGTCCCCTTTAAGGCTTTTGAAAGCATTTGATAACTTCTGTGATCCATCCATCTGTTATCTATTCCCACTTTAATCATACTCTGGCTGCTGGAGCGTATCCCAGCAGTCTTTGGGCAGAACGCAGGGGTACGCCCCGGACAAGATGCCAGTCCATGTCAGAACTAAGTGCTATAATAATGAGGAAAAAAAGGAAAAACAACGAGGACAACATGCTGCTTTGTGGATGTTCATGTCACTAATGAGACCATGATTAGTGAACATCGAACAGCTTCTCTTTGATGGTCAGAGAAATGCTGAAAATCACAGAGAACTGTGGTAGAAATGAGCATGTTCTTCCAGCAGCTGTTTGTGGCCTGTGTGGATGTCCTGGAGCCTCATTTATAAAAGAGTGTGTAGGATTCATACTAAAAGTGCACGTAAACCCAAAAGCCGAAAATGGCGGGCGCAAAAAAAAAATCTGGATTTATAAAACCCTGTGCACGCACACTTGCACGCAATGTTCGCTTTATAAATCACAGTCCAGCTGGAAGGTTGTGCAGGTGAATTCGCCTCATATCCCGCCCTCTACACACCCACTTCATACCATAAATGGGCAATGCAAAGTAGTATTTGCATATAAATGAGCCTGCTGAGCATGCGCAGCGGCTTCCTGCAGCCTGTTTCTGCTGCACGTCAGGATGAATGAGACGTGTCGAGCCACCGTGCCACTGAATTTCACAGAGACTGAGATCGAGATGTTGTGGATGAGGTGGAGGACAGGAAAACCACATTATTTGGTGGTCACAGTAAAAGTAGAAAAAGTATAAATAGTATGAGATAAAGCGATTGAGTGGCACGTCGTTGCTGCGCTAAATGCTGTGAGGCGCAAGGGCGCAATTTCCTCTGGGGGGACATGCTCCCCCACCCCCACACTTTTCAAAATCATGTTTTTGTCCCCCCCACTTTTTACAGTTTAAAAACTAACGGTAGGCTCAGCCTGTAATTGCAAATCATCAAGACACCCTGTGCGAAGGCGATGCGAAAACGGCCCGGCAGCCCCGCTCCCCCTCCTCCCCTCTCCCCTCAGTGCTGCTCAGGCTGATTTATGGTTCCGCGTTAAATCGACGCGTAACCTACAGCGTAACCCTACGGCGTAGGCTCTGCGTCGTTTTAATGCGGAACCATAATTTAGGTTTACGCGCACGCGTAAAGGTTTCACGCGCGCGTAAGACTCATTATATATATAAAAAAATCTGAGTCCCTTTAGGGGCTCCGTGGAGTGGCCCGGCACTCATTTGTTCTGTCCTCAGTCACTCTACGGTTGTCGCGGTGGAGAAGAGGATGTTCCCGGCGTGTCCTCCACTGCGGCTGCAGCAGCACCAGAGTCCTGACTGACGCTGAGCTTCACACACAGAGGGAAACGATCAGCGCTATTATATTATAAGTCTGATATGTGATGACATTAAGAGTATGACATGAATCTGGCTTCATTTCACCACCTCACCGCCTGCGTCGCCAGTTCCCCATATCTTAAGTAAGTTCCTACACGAGGGTCAGGGTTGGCGTAGAGATACACACATTTTTCGGTTAGTTTTTTCTTTTTAAATCACAACCTTTGCGTAGAAGGTGGCTTGCGCATCTTTCAAGCCCTGTTTTGTGCGCAAGCAAGCTTTATAAATGAGGCCCCTGCTCATTTGTAGATCCTGTAACCTCTGCTGCTGTTTCCTCTAACTCATCTCTCAGTCTTTGTCCACTTCTGATGCTGATTTATTTATTTGGGTAGCATCGGAATATACATGTACGGTATATAACTGTTCTTCTTTTTTTTTTTTGCTTTCTTTTCCCGCAGAGAAAGTTAATCACCGTGATGTTAAAATCCTCTCCCCAGTCGATAAGGAACAATTTGCTGAACAAGGTGATAAAACATGATTCAGTTAAATTCTTTACTCACTCTCAGTCATTTTAGATATGAATCACTTACTAGAATATCTATGATTTGTCAAAGCTTGGCGTTGTTTTTAAACGACAGTGCTCTGTAAAAGTTTTAGTTACCTCTTGTCTTATTGTTTCATCAAATATCCATATTAATTTTACAGGCTCTTTAAGATATAAGCAGACAATGCAGGAACCTGGCTTTCTTAAACCTACGGAATGAAAACCTGCGTTTCCAAAGGCCAAAACACTTTAATGACTGTACAATGAATCTATTAAAGTGTCGAATCTCATGCAGTTTTGGTTTGAACTGCTTGTCTTGTAAAGCACAAGACACATCTTTTTTTTGGGAATTACAATTCAGTCCTCTGCCGTAGGCATTTGTTGTAATGGATTCTTGGCTTTATTTCAATGCTGCCGAGTTTAAATTGTTTCCAATATATTTGTTGTGGAAAAATGGATTAACACCTCTGTATTATATGTTTAAACTACTGGGTGACTATCTGGACTGAAACTGAGTGCATTCAATTATCATGAATAAAGACTTTAGAGATGATCCGAGTTTCAGTATTTAATAAATCAGTTGCACGCAAGTGGGTCAAAACGTACAGCAGATGTCTCGATGCAGGAATGACTGAGCAGGGGATACATAGTAATTTTGAACACCACAAAATGATGACTAAACACTAAGATTCTCATAAACAGGCCATTGTCACACCAGAGCTAATCTTTCAGGAACCAAATAGGAGTCTGCACACTCAGGCCACGGCTAATATTTCCATCGCAACTGTTTGTTGTGACTTAAACAAAGCATGTTGGAATCTGAAATGTGAAGGTAAGTACACACTGTAAAAGTTTAATGTCCTCTCCTGTCTTTCAGGCTGTGGCGTCAAGCTGAACTGCTCCGTTTTCTGCGGGACAAATGTGAAAAACAACTGTAAGGCCGAGTGGCAGATTCCTGGAAAAGAGTTGAGCCAGATGAAAGGATATAATCAAATACAGAAAATGTGAGTCAGTCAAGCTTAATGACCTCCCAATGTTAACAATGAAAAGACAGAGCATAAACAGTGTAATTACAATTTAGGATTTAACTGTCTTCCTGTCAAATTCAATAAATTCCTACATTTTCTTGAAACCAACTGTAATTTTTCAACAAACTTTCCCATGCTCTTTGTTAGAGTGATGAAGGAGCCTTCAAAGGAAACCATCTCCAACGCAATCCTGACCATTGACAAAGTATCCGCCCAGGACTTCCAGCATCAGTTTGTATGTGTCGGTGTGGGCTTTTACACCAAAAATAACTTCACTCTAACTCTCAAACCAAGAGGTCAGTTACTGCATCATTCCTGCATGGATCATTGAGTGATTTCCACGTGTACAGCTTCACTTACTGTATGCACTTGGCTTGTGAAGTTTTACAATGCATGTTGACAGCTTCTTCTTTTAAATGTTACTTTTGCATGTGTTAACCAGAGTCAGCCATTCCACTGATCGTAGGAGGAGTGTGTGTGGTGTTGATCTCCGTATTAGCTGCTCTGCTAATAAAAAGTTTTGCCATCGACATTGCTCTCTTCTTCAGACCGTTGTTCCCTCTTGGCAGCCATGATAAAGGTGAAGAAGGACGGATTCTCCTTTTGAACTGAACATTATCAACACGTGCAGTGTATTTTGGGTCCAGTGATAACTAGAACGATACAAACAAAGATGCTTTAGAAAGACAAACTTCTTCCTGTTGTTTAACTGTATTGAAATTGTAAAGGCCACCAGTGTAAAAAATAGTGTATCTCCCAAGGCAGCAACAAGTTGGTGGTAGCAACCATAGACTTAAAGGTATAGTCAGTAATGTTGGAGAGCTAGCAAGATTTGAAAGTGGCACCTCCTCTAAGCTCCGCCCCCTCCTCCCCCTCCCGTCAGCGCTCCGTCCAAAGCCACGCCCCCACAAACTTTGGGGAACGCGCATTTGCAGGAGTCGAGTTTTCCAGGACATTTTGGACAGCACATTCTCAACAAAACTACCCCATGTCTCATTCACCTGTAAGCGAGGCCGGTTTTAAGGGCGGCAGGGGTGGGCTGTGCCCACCCAAACGTGCGTCCTGCCCACCCAATCAAAGTTATGGGGATCCTTTATTTTTTTATAATTGTATTTTTTTATAAATATAAAAAAATATCACAGAATATCTGTGTGAATGGTGAGAATGGAATGGTGCGCGTCGCCGCGTACCCTACGGCGTAGCCGTGGCAACAGAGCCTGCACGGCAGCGCAGCACACCGCCACCCGCACCGGCGCTCTCCGCCCTCGCCGGGATGGAGACGCCTCCACCCCCACGGACCCCCATACTGGGTAGGGGGTATTTTTGGCTGCGTTTTCTCGTTTTCTGCGCCATTCTTCGGCAAACGTGACTCGAGTGTGTGAAGTTTTCCAGCAAGATTTTCAACGTGACGAGTGCGCGCATGGGACAGAGGGGGGCGTGGGCGGGACTTAAAATGAAGGCATCTGATTCGTTCTTTCCCCCCTGCCAATCCTCTGGTCCTCTGACCAATCCGTTTCATTCGGTGCGCAAAAAACAGATTGGTCAGAGTTTTTACAGGATTAAAGCTGTCAGAGAGGTCGGATTTTTTTCTTTCCTTTTTCTGAACACATTATTCACCTGCTACTCTCAGGATGGAAGGACCATTTCACCCAGTATAACAATAAATGTTTTTGAATACGATTACAGACTATACCTTTAAGCTTTCTGGTGAGTGCTTTTGAGCTTCTTCCTCGTCTGCCTGGCGCCGTGTTGCAGATGGGCAGAACGACCAGGACAGCCTCCTGGAACACACCCACTTTATTTTAGTCAGCCAACCCAGATTGGTTTGGCCGGCTTGCACTGTTGCCAGATTGGGCTGGTTTCCACCCAATTGGGCTTCATTTCAACATGTTGGGCTAGAAAAAACAGAATTGGGCGTGTTGGTCAAATTTGGGATTGTTTTTACAACTTTTTCCAGGTTTTTGGAAATATTCTGGATAAAGTATTAAAACATAGTTGCTGTATAATAGCAAAAAAATTGCAATACCACACATTTCAATAAACTGCAGTGCACTCATATTATCTAATTTATTTTCAAATGAGGAAGAATCTTATTGAGGACCACAACTGACATAATTAAGAATTAAAGTAGAAATATATATATACAGGACTGTCTCAGAAAATTTGAATATTGTGACTGAGTTTTCTTAAGCTGTAAGCCATAATCAGCAATATTAAAATAATAAAAGGCTTGCAATATTTCAGTTGATTTGTAATGAATCCAGAATGTATGACATTTTTGTTTTTTTTTAATTGCATTACAGAAAATAAAGAACTTTATCACAATAATCTAATTTTCTGAGACAATCCTGTGTGTGTGTGTGTGTGTGTGTGTGTGTGTGTGTGTGTGTGTGTGTGTGTGTGTGTGTGTGTGCGTACATATCAAAAAAATATAAATATATATACTGTATATTGTTTTGCCTTTTCGTCATGTGCATATTCGTCAAGAAAAATTAGATATTTAGTTTTTCCTTTTCATTATACATGCATTCCTTTTTTTTCACATTCCCTCGTCTCTTCTTTTTACTTTACGTTATGCATTTCTGCCTCATTATGCATCTGAAGGTTGGCTGCCCTTCCTGGTGTAGCTCCTCTTCTATTGGTCCATAAATGGGAAGAAGCAGGAGTGGGCCAAAATCAAGACACCCCCCCAAATTCCCTTTTGGAGTGACAACTATTCTGACCTTTGTGTTGGCTTCAACCCAGATCAAAACTTGGTATCAATGTTGGACGAATCTGGTCCTCTATGTCCATTCCTGCATGTTTTTAGTTGTTTCCCTGCTTCAACACATCTGACTCAAATCAATGGATAATCATTGGCTTGTCATCAAGATCTGCACGTCTGTTTTTAACACTGTTGTTTCAGGGAAACATTTAAAACCTGCAGGACAGCAGCCCTCAAGGACCATGATTGAACACCTGAGCCATAGTTGGTATGAGTTGTAAAGAGCTGTACTTCCTTGCAATGAGCAGCAGGGGGCGTGCTCTGCAAACGTTTTCAAAATAACAACCAAAATAGATACATAAACAGAAAATGATGCTACACACAAAAAGAGTGCAAACGCAAACCAAAACTAAAACCTAAAAAACAGAACAAAGCAAAATGTAAACCCATCAATCAAAACCCTGAGATCAAATTTATTTATTTATCTTAAAAGAAATTTTTAAATAAAAAAGATAAGCCCTCAAAGGCAGACTAGATATGTGTTTGTGTTCCAGATGAGAAGCTGTACGACGCGTTTGTGGTCTACCAGACGCAGAACCTGGACAAAGCCACTGAGGACAAACTCTTGTCTTTCGTTGCAAAGACTTTACCCTCGGTCCTTGAAGATAAGTGTGGATACCGACTCTTCATCCAGGGGAGAGACGACATACCGGGGGAAGGTCGGCAGCACAATCCTCAACTTCATCTTAAAATAACACATCTGGGTTATTGTTGAGAAACTTCCTCTTTTAATTTGGAAGATGTCTCGTGTAGGAATTAAGTCTTGAAATTCTTCCTTTTATTGTATTGCTTTTTGAGGTATGATACTTCTAGGATATGTTTTATAATGCATGTAAACAGCCATTATTAAGGTAAAAAGCAAAGGGAAACCAGTTTTTTCCCCAACAGATCATGTGGAGCTGGTGGAGAGATGCATGAACCAGAGCAGGAGGCTGATGGTCATCCTCCCCCCAGGCTCAGCATCAGGACCGGAACTTCCAGACAAACATCCTGCCTGGCCTTCAACCTCAGCTATTGGAGGGTTTGACTGGCAGGTAAGATGGAGAATCTACACAATCTACACATATACAAAAGTAGTAACACAGTCATCTGGTGTGTTCTGCTGGGGCCCAAATCATACTTTCACTAAATGTACTCGATTTACCTGGAAAAGAGCAGTGCTTTGGGTAATTGATCATTCATCTGAAATGTTAAAATGACTGGGAATAAAGTAAACAGCAACCGAAAGAAAACAGTAATCATTTATTTAAGTAAACAGCAGTTGACACTTTCCCAAAGTAATTATATAGTTGGGTTATACAGTTTGTTTGCTAGTTTTTTTCCTGTTTTTGCATTTTAATTTTCTTTGCCACCTAAACTTTTCGGTTCACGGAGCTCCCTCCATAATTTTATATACATATATATATTTCTAGAGTGGGAACTAAAACAAAAAGATGTCACAAGGAAATTACACCTTCGGATGAAACCTAACTGCTAAACTTTTGCTGCTTTGCTGCTAAACTTTATTTATAATAATGCATTTTGACTTTTTTTGTAACCTGTGAAAAATATTGACTTTTAGGAGCAGAATCTTGTAAACGTGGTAGGAAATGATTGGTGATAACTGATTTGAACATAATAGAGTTAGAGTTCAGAACGCATTTATGGAACAACAAAATCATTTATGTTTAGAAACTTCCAAATGTGAAAAGAAAAGGATCTGTTACACGAAGCTTCCAGAGACTAACCTCACTAAATGTGACCTCTTATAAGTGAGTAAAAACATTCCTGGTCCTGGACTTGACTGTGGTGACTATTCTACTTTCATTTATTATTATGGCAAGTGACTATTTAAAAAAGGATAACTTGGAGACAGCAATTACATTTTCACTGTTGTATGAGTTTATTTATCTTTACGTTAGCACCCCGTATTTCTGTCCGGGCAATTATCTCTGTGCCTTTTAATTACCCCTCAAGTTTTTTTTAAAATGAAATGAGCACCCAAAAACACTTTGTGGCAAAAAAGAGAGAAAGCTTAGCATTTTTTAACTGTTACACTTCTCTTTAAAGGCACAAAGGGTCTGGGACAGGGGACTAAAAGCACAGGAAGACATTTCCTGACAATAATTAAATATTGTCTTCACTGAAAGTTCAACATGAGAAAACCTTTTGTGTTGCTTTACAACACAACACATGGTAACGCTTTACAGAACAAAAAGATTTACTCCAGAAAAAATGTTCACCTTTTTTTTTAGTTAGCTAAAATGTGTTTTTTCTAACTGTGAGGAAATAATAAAGTGCTAATTCTCATACAGGTAATTGATCTATTCACATGGATGGGATTTTCTTTTCTTTTTTCTTTTTTTTTTATATTTTTATTAGGGGGTAAGGCACAGTAGAACAGGAATAAAAAAAAAGATATACAGTGTACCTCCTAGGATGTTTTTTTTTTATTCAAGAACAGAACAAACATTCAACGAAAATAATGACAAATAAATGAAAATTATTTTAAGTAATATTTAAGTATTAAGTAGCTACACAGTATAAATTAAAAAAATAGATGCATAAAAAGGGGAGAAAAAAAAGAAAGCAAAAAAACCCAAAGCAAAAAAAAAAAAAACCCAAAAACAAAGGAAAAGTAGATAAAAAGGAGGAAGAAAGAGAGGAATGAGAGAAGAGAGGGAGGGGGGATCCGTCAATCAGGAGGCAGGGACTGGAGAGAGTGGAAGAATGTAAGAAAGGGAAACCACTTATTATAAAATTTGTTACAGCTACCCTTGGGCTTTTCTTTTCTAAAGATGAAGTACTAAGTACATTTAAAACCCAGTATTGGGTGTTAATCTGTACTCATTTGTCCCCACGGCGCTGTTCCATGACAATATTAGCTTCCTTGTGATGGTTTTCCAGGTTGGGCTCCACCAGGCGCTGGTCCAGAGAGAGATGAGCGTGATCCTGATCCAGCTGGGGGACCCGGGGCCCCAGGGCTACAGCCACCTCCCGCTCAGCCTGCAGCACCTGATCCAGGAGAGCGCCCCCATCAGGGGGCCAAGCCAACCACGGGTTCAGGAGTGCGGAAAGTCACGGTTCTGGAAGAGAGTCCGATACCTGATGCCTGTAAAACCTGCCAAGAAATGTGACTTTTCTTCTATCTTATGAAAATGTGACATATCGGTAGTAGAATAGATACACTGTAGATAGATAGTTCTTTATTGTCATTATAACTTATGTACAACAAAATTAAAAGTGCTCTCCAGTCAGCGCATCATATACTGTATAAAAAATAAAATAACTGAAAAATAATCCAATAAAATGTAATTTAAAATATAAACAAATAAAATAAATATATATATATATCTCTAGACACATTCACCCTTCCACATCAACACACGGATCCCACAAGAACCTTCATCAGCATACAATCATTTTTGTTATTGTTATTGCACATTAGCTTCTGTTTTTGTTAAGGGTGGTTATTGCTGTTGGATAAAAGCTGTGTTTGAGTCTGTTTGTCCTCGTTTTAAATAAAATAAAAGCATGCACTAGTCCTCAAGAACATTTCAGGGATCTTTTTACTTTTTCCATCAAACTATTCTGTTTGTATCTCACTCCATCACAATCGTCCTTCAATCCAGGATGATTAAAAGAGTAAATGTATGTTTCTATGGATACAAAGGAAAGGTTAAACATAATGTAATCACAAGTAAAGCACAATGAACATCTGAAGCGTTATTTTTTCTATGACCTCTGTACATTTGTATTAACATGCAGCAGAAATGAAATCATATCCGATAGGAGCTTCTTGAATCATATACAGCCATCTATGTCCTGCTCCTTTTACCTCTGCTTAGAAAACCTTGGTCCTGGCATCCCATGATGTTGGTTTGACACTTGACCTCACATTCTCTGCCTGAGCGGTCTGAGCTGTTTCAGTGACATGATTTCATTTGACATAATGATGACCTACTCAGTGGTCATGAGTAGTCATCATGTGAAGACTGATCAGGGAACGCAGTCTGGTACAGACTGTCTGTACTATTCTAAATTCTGCACAAATGTATGTATTGATAAGCACAACATCTGTCATTGTTGTTGAATACTTTTTTGTGCGTGTTTGTGGAGGGGGGGGGGGGGGGGGGGGGTCATAAATATATAAATATACAATAAAAATGGTGGTAATAGCATTCTTGTCATTGTTTCTGACCATCACGTTGAAGTGTTGTATACCAATTCACCGGTAGAGGGAGACAAATCTCCCTATAGATGGATAGATAGATAGATAGATAGATAGATAGATAGATAGATAGATAGATAGATAGATAGATAGATAGATAGATAGATAGATAGATAGATAGATAGATAGATAGATAGATTAATCGTTATTCATAATAATGATTAATTCAATTCAATTCAATTTTATTTATATAGCGTCTAATACAACAGTTGTTGTCTCTAGACACTTTCCAGTGACCAAGAACATAAACCCCCGAGCAGTTATTACATAAACAATGGCAGGTACAAACTCCCTGCCATTTTATTATATATACTATATACTATACTAACAGAAGTGTACAAATACTTAGTTACCTTACTTAAGTATAAATTTTGGTTATCTATACTTCAGTGGAGTAATTATTTTTCAGACGACTTTTTACTTTTACTCCTTATATTTTCACGCAATTATCTGTACCTTTTACTCCTTACATTTTAAAAACAGCCTTGTTACTCTATTTCATTTCAGCCTTTAATAAAAACTATCCAGTTAAATTGCTCCATCCGGATAGAGTGAATTTGGTTGTGGTTGTTTCAGATGTTCTTGTCCAGTTTTGTTCTTACATCCGTTCCCTCAGATTCCTGCAACTAAACTTGGATGTACATTCCAATAAAGGTTAGGATAAATGATAACATGCCTCTGAAGTTTGACTTTTTGCACCATTACAATACTTATAGGCAACTAGTCATCATATCTCCTGCTCTCTGAAACACATGTTAATGCTCAATAGTACACATATATGCTTCTTTAATATATTTGCATTATACTAAGATGCATTCATTTTCAATGGCTTTTGTCCTTAATGGCTTTTTTCCCCCTTACATTACTTTTACTTTTATACTTTAAGTAGTTTTGAAACCAGTACTTTTATACTTTTACTTGAGTAAAAAACTTGAGTTGATACTTCAACTTCTACAGGAGTATTTTTATACTCTAGTATCTATACTAGAGTATCTACCTGAGTAATGAATGTGAATACTTTTAACACCTCTGTATACTAATAATACTAATACTATATAGGCTATTAATAATATAATACTATAGACTACTTTGGAGTTTATCAGCAGCATAATTTATCATAATTTAGAGGGAAAACTAAATATACGTGATGCCAGAATAAAACAATAATGGCATTGTAAAAACAGGAAAGTGCGGAGCAGCAGCGACGGAGGATAAAGTTGAGGCGACAGTTGCAGTGGCAGGTTGTGGCCGCTAGGCGGAGACATTTGTGTAGAAATAGGGAACTGTTCCCCGCAGCGGCTCCAGTCCGGGACGTTCACCGTCTCTGTCACAGTCACGAACCGATCTGCTAACAGATGTGTGTGCAGGCAAGCCGGGAAGTTTGACTTACCGTACTTATTTAGTCTTATTCAGCAGTGGCTCCCCAGATCTCTACGACATGATGGAGAGTTAAATCAAGACGGGATGGAAGTCATCTAAAAGTAAGTGATGGCCTGTATTCCTGTTTGGATTTGGATACATATTACTAATACTTTTGTCATTAAAACCTATATTCACTTCACAAAATAGAAATAAAACACGTGAATCACAGCCTCCTGAAATCAATTTTACAAACATTAAAACAATGGTTCATTCTTGCCTCCAATGTTCAATTTGATCAAATGTGTTATTGTTTTTTTTTTTTACTTCAGTAAAGTCATTACAAAGTCTTTGTTACATAAAGTATGGTTAATTAAAGAAGAATATGTTACAGTGAATGAGCGCAAGTTCCTTGTGCTCACATGCAAATTGACATTGGCAGTTGTTCAGCAGTTTTGGTCTTTTGACCTCTAAAAGCTGTCTCTTCCTGATGAAAACACCTAAAATAACGACCTCTCACTGCAGTGACAGCTTGATTCAAGTTAGGTGAAACAGATTCAGATATGCATCACCACAACGTCCTTCGAAACTTCCAG
>NC_084592.1:5997500-6162500 GCF_033807715.1 Cololabis saira | reverse complement strand
GATGGATATTTTAACCCTTGAGTCTCATGGAGCAAAAGAAAAGACCTTAAAATCCTGGTCAGAAGCATCAGAGCTGTGAAGTCTTGCCTATAAAGGGGGGGAACGGGGAGGGGATGGTGCAGATCACTCACTGGGGTGGGAGGGTTTTTCTTTTTCTTTTTGTTGATTAATTGCTCGTATTGGGATGTGTATGCGAGGGTGTGTGTGTGGATGTGAATGCGTGTCTGTGTGAGAGCGTGTATGTGTATGTATGTGGTCAAAGAGGAGACAGACAAGCACAAATATGTACAGTATATGAAATGTTTTTGTTTTGTTCTAACTGTTGTAATACATTTTAGCCCCTGTTTTTTGCGTTTGCTCTTTTCAAATGTATAGTGGACATGCTGCTACAGCAAAATGTAGAGCTGTGCCTGTGACTGTCTGCCTTTTTTAAAAAGTTGGCATAAAATTAATAAAAAAATTGTTAACAAAAAAAGAAAATACTGAATTTACTGTGTTAATTCTTAGTGATCCCACTCAGTATTATCTGGCAAAACACAAACAGTTTTAAGTTGCAAACAGTTAAACCAGATGCCAGTAATCTGACGATCACTTGTCTGTATTCGGTTTAGCAACAATGAAACACCGTTTTCTCCATTAGACAGGTTGGTGGGATTTCAACATTTTATAAGATTCACAACCGAATGTATTGAGTTTATGAAACCTCTGAGTGAATGAAAAGGCTGGTTGTCGTAGTTACCAGGGGTTTGTGTGTATTTGTGATAGGCGTGATTTGCCATCTTATGTAAAAAAATTCTAAGTTTCTGATCAGGTTGAATTAATTAGTCTGAGTAACGCGGCAAATCTCTGACCGTGCTTCTGCCGAGCTGCTCCGAGCCTGCAGGAAACAGCAGGTGGTGTGTGTGTGTGTGTGTGTGTGTGTGTGTGTGTGTGTGTGTGTGTGTGTGTGTGTGTGTGTGTGTGTGTGTGTGTGTGTGTGTGTGTGTTTTCATGGTGCCGCCTTTCCTCCTTAAGTGACCCAGAGGGCACCGGCCCTGAGGCCGACCGTTTGTTCCTTTAGTCTTTATTGACCCTGTCCCATCCCCCTCTAAACACACACACACACACACACACACACACACACACACACACACACACACACACACACACACACACACACACACACACACACACACACACACACACACACACACACACAACACACACACACACACACACACACACACACACACACACACACACACACACACACACACACACACACACACACACACACCAGCGTGTGGTTGTTGTGGTTTGATGGACTTCCTTCTCCTAGGAGCATGTGTAGAGCCTGTGAGCATGGCATTAGGCCTATAAAGTGTGTGTGTGTGTGTGTGTGTGTGTGTGTGTGTGTGTGTGTGTGTGTGTGTGTGTGTGTGTGTGTGTGTGTCCTTCTGATTGTATTCAGTTGGCTGATCTCCGTTATCGTGTGAAATGCGTCACTGGCCTCTGGTTCTGTGAAAAGCAGCTTGCTTTTACAGGCTCTTTTATGATGGAAGTGATGCTGGACTTGTTCACTGCTGACGCGGCAGAAACCACACAGAAACTTGTAAATTCAAAAATATGAAATGTTGCCATATTAGGAAATGCTGCAGATGTGGTCATTCGTCATCAAAAATGATGTCAGGGCTAACTTTTGAGTTGTTTAAAAATATCAGCTTTAAGAAATATCGTCATTCCATCATTTGTGCTTTTCTTTCTTGACAGACCGCACATCTTTCATGGTTTTTCAGAGCAACCTTCTTTCATGGGTCCAGCATCTTCAATGTTTTTAAAAGAGAGGCTGGGGTTTATTACCCAGCAAGCTAAAACAAAAAGCCATTATGGTTTCCTGACCGTAACCAAGGAGCCCTCGATGCCTAAAGCAGAGCAGTAAACAATAAAGCCTGAATTATGGTTCTGCGTCAAACCAACGCCGTGCCTACGCCGTCACCGTGACGCTGTCGTGAACCTTTGGACTTCTCCGTCACTCCATTTCTCCGCGGTGCAGTACCCGCCCTGACCGCTAATTCGTGATCTTTTCCTGAATGGTTTATCCGACTTTTTCCGGCCACAGTGAATCAAAGAGATAAGGACAACTATTGTGCAAAAAAACAAAACCAAAAAAATCACAAATACACGAAGAAAAGAGCGCTGAAACTTCACGACTGCTTCAAACCGGAAACCGGAAATGCGTTGCTTCCAAGCGAACCAATCACAGCCCTCTCGTCTGTGTTTGGTCTGCGTCGCTGACGCATACCCTACGGCGTAGGCACGCCGTCATTTTGACGCAGAACCATAACTCAGCCTTTAGTCACAACAAAAGAACCAAAACTGGTTGTAAAAAATGTTAATCTCTTTATTTTGTACCAGATTTTCACCATCCGAGTGTGCAAGTGAATACATATACGAACAAGAGATCACTGGTCTCCATGGACTTGAATCAAAAAACACAAAAGTCTTCGTATTCTCATTTTTCTCATCACCCAGATCAGTAAGCTAGGATTTGTACATCCCCGTTCTCCTCCCTCTCTACATCCTTCTGCCTCCTCTCCGTCCTTCCTCTCCTCTCCGTCCTTCCTCTCCTCTCCGTCCTTCCTCTCCTCTCCGTCCTTCCTCTCCTCTCCTCCACTCCCACCACCATCTGCTCCACTAAGCTCACCCCTCTCCACCCGCAGCCGTCTCTACCAGCACCCCATGTTTCTGCCTCCAGGTGGATCTACACTGTTGCCCGTCATCATTCTGTTAACTCACTTTGGATAAAAGCATCTGCTAAATGACGAAGTGTAACGTAATAAATCACAGCTGTAAATGAGAGACTAAGTAAGAGTCTCACAGCAGTAATTCAGTAGTGCTGGTGTTGATGGACTTGTTCTCAGCTTGTTCACAACAACCATAGATATAAATTTGCCAGCTGTCAGTATTTCTAGCATCTTCATTCCAGGTGCCACCTTTGAAACCTGTCTTTAGTTGTATCTTTTCCTTTGGAGCTCATGTTTTATTGCTATCCTTGTTGTGATTTTAGAGTTAAAGGCTTCAAGAGATTAAAAATGGAAATATGTCTTTTTGACACGTTAAGGTACTCCTCAGGAGGATTTGTTTTGACTTTTACGCTTTCAAAAAGGTTTGGAAGAAAACATAAAATACAAACCAGTCGATAACCCGTGCAGAGGGGAAAAGGTGTTTTTAATTTTCCAATGAAACTTATAGTTTAATGTAGTATATAAAATACTTCTGTATTACGAATATTCTGAAATGTTATGCTTAATAATAATAACTGCAGATGAGTTATTATCTATCAAAGTAAACGGTCATTTTCATTGAATTAATTTGCAGATTTTACCTGCAGAAAAATGTGAAATTCTCATTATAGTTTCCTGATACTCATATTAGTTGGCGCCTCTTATATCCTCACCACTCTCTAAATGAGAAGTTACAATTAAAACTACCTTTTGCCACGTTTTAGTCACAATCACTGTAAATTAGTCTTCTAAGGAACAAAAGCACATGATGATTGGTTTCAACTACGAATGGGTGATATTTTACCGTTCACAATATACCGTCAAAAAAATTCCTCATGATAAGAATTTGTCATCTCGCGGTAAAAATGATAAATTCCTGTTGATGATGTTTTTGTGTAAAGCTGATTTTTGGAAGGAAGGAAGGAAAGAAGGAAAGAAGGAAGGAAGGAAGGAAGGAAGGAAGGAAGGAAGGAAGGAAGGAAGGAAGGAAGGAAGGAAGGAAGGAAGGAAGGAAGGAAGGAAGGAAGGAAGGAAGGAAGGAAGGAAGGAAGGAAGGAAGGGAGAAAACAAGGAAAGAAGGAAGGAAGGGAGAAAAGAGGAAGGGAAGAAGGAAGGAAGGGAAAAAAAGAAGGAAGAAAGGAAGGAAGGAAGGAAGGAAGGAAGGAAGGAAGGAAGGAAGGAAGGAAGGAAGGAAGGAAGGAAGGAAGGAAGGAAGGAAGGAAGGAAGGAAGGAAGGAAGGAAGGAAGGAAGGAAGGGGAGAAAACAAGGAAAGGAGGAAGGAAGGGAGAAAAGAGGAAGGGAAGAAGGAAGGAGAGAGCAGGAGGAAAGAAAGAAGGAAGGGAAAAAAGAAAGAAGAAAGAAAGAAAGAAAGAAAGAAAGAAAGAAAGAAAGAAAGAAAGAAAGAAAGAAAGAAAGAAAGAAAGAAAGAAAGAAAGAAAGAAAGAAAGAAAGAAAGAAAGAAAGAAAGAAAAAGAAAAAAGGATAAATTCCCGTTGATGACGTTTTTGTGTAACAAACATGGCGGATCTGAGAGCGAGATAGATTTATAGTTAAAAAGGTGGAGTTGAATTGGTATTTTTTTATCGTCATTTTTATCGTTATTGGGATAAATGCCAGAAATTATCGTGATACATTTTTTAGTCCATACCGCCCATCCCTAGTTTCAACGTGTAAAAACTGCACAACTGCTCCACAGCTGACGAGTTTGACTTTTTTATTATCTGACATTTTGCATGTAAATCAATGAAATTCAGCATTTATTGCATCAAGACAAGGAAGTTTTAGCTTTTTTGGTTCTTATAAGATACAAGAAACTACTAGACACAACATGTGTGATGTGCTGTGATGAAAGCTGTGAGGAAACTTATGAAAAGCAGCTTGAAAGTGAAACTATATCATTGGGAACCAAATTAGAAGAAGGCAAAACAAACGCTAGCAAGATAGCGTGTCACTGAAATGAACAGTGAAGTGACTTTTTCTCACTATTAAGAGACGTTACCTTGATTCACAACTCAGTGTTTCTTCAGATATCCTTCATCAACTTTGTTTTTGTGTACAAAATTCTAAAAAACGTGTTTCTTCATGCAGCAATGGACCTGCTGGGAGATCAGACGACTATAAGATGAAAATGAGCAGAATGTATCTGATGGACGACATCATCGGGTCTCTTCAGCTTCATAGATGTGAAATCCGAAGTTAGAAAAGCAGGGTTAATCGGGGTCACACATGCAAGTTTACTTAAAACACAGATGCATTTCAAAGAATGTTTCAGGAACAAAAACAAGAGCAGTTAATCTGTACTTACCCAAACAGGTTTCCCTCTCAGGCCCGGGATGCTCCTCTCTGCTTACGCGGCTCCTCCATATGTTTCCTCCTGTTTGAAGCCGAGCCTGAGCTCAGTTCAAACAACAAACTGCTGAGATTCATCCTGTGCAAACAGCAGCTTCCCTTTTGCTCGGGCCTGGTGAGGTGCAGGCGGCCGGCCGGGAGCGGGACACCTGTTCCTCCTGCCACTGCAAGCAGATGGCCCACATGGCTCCCGCTCCCCAAGGGGAAAACCTGTCAGCTGAGCCCCAATTAGGGAGTCACTGCGAGTCAGAGGAGCCGAGGGGGCTGGGGGTGGACGGAGAGCCCCAGGAGGAGCATTCATGAACGTACCATGATTGTAGGGACAAACAAGCAAGGGGGACTGTAGGGATGGTTGTTTCCAGCATTCATGTCAACACATTGACCACAGTGACTCCACGCACATAAACATGTTTCTGGGAGAACTGAATTGCACCTGGAGTCGTCTGAAGCAATAACAGTTTACATTCCCAACAAGTATTCAGGTAATTACAAGTAGTTTCTTTCGTATTTTTTAAAGTCTCCAAACCATTTGGAATAACGTTGGAACCAGGAATGCATTATAGTTAACATTTAAACCAGTAATCTGCTGCTTCTACGTGGCTAAGGATGTCACCCCTTACTGATGCCATTTAGATTCTGCGCATTTTCATTACGTAACCAAAATGCAAAACCGTGTAACTGCATGCGAGCGTCCGACTATCGTAGCATTGCGTGACATCGGACGCTCTCTGTCCATCTCCCTCCAGCAGCTGCCACTTTATTGAGGTTTTTGTAGTGAAATGAGGAGGAATCATAGAGATAACTTCTCATTTCAACTAACTGGATCAGCCGTTCCTCATCATGACTGTTTCCTACAGCACTTTCAACCGGCTTTCAATGCGAGCTGCAGGAAGAGAATAAAAGCAGGGCGTCCAACAAATGTTCAGCTCAAAACGCAGCGCCACGTCGCGCTGCGTCGCTGCGTCGCTGCGTCGCTGCGTCGCTGCGGCCAGTTAGGACAGTCCAATAGAAAATAAAGCAATGGAATTGATTTTGTCGCTGACGCTCGCTCGCATCGCATGCAGTTATGACACAGTGTAACTCCGCCGGCCGGAGCTTCCACCATTTTTCCGTAGCGGTGTTTCGCGTCATTCATGCAGACAATCAGCACAGAGCCTCATAATCATTGCCCCGCCCACTCAGAATCCCGCATAGATAATGAGGTTAGAGGATGGGAAGATAAAGACATGATTTAGAGGCTGAATTTCTAATTTATTGAGCAAAAACAATCAAAAGCTTGTTTTTAAGACATTCAAGGCCTGTTTAAAATAGTGATTAGATGCCATAATAGGTCCCCTTTAAGAACAATTTCATGTGATATGCAGTTCTTGCACCCAGGAGAGAAGAATCTAAGATGCAGGGATAAAAGGCTTATACTTTAGTTGTGCAGGTCAAACCATAGGAGCAAAACAGTCCTGGCTCTTAATTATTTAGTGCGATAAAGACGCTTCAATACTTTATAAACAATAAACAGCTTTTAGATGAACTTGGGATGGTTCATGTCAAGGTCCAGTGGTTGAAGCAAAAATCTGCTGATTGTACACAATGATTTGTGTGGACCGAGTAAACCAGACTTTACAAACCTTAAACTCCAGTCCAGTGGTCAGTTGCTGTATATTAAAAAAACAACAGGAAAGCAGAGGACACCCATAATCCAAACATCGTTGCATATAAATTCAGTAAATCCAAATCACATTAATAAAACAAAAGGTGCATCCATCAAGAAAAGGGTTTAACAGAATTATAACTGCTTTATTAGTGCAGATACCAGAATTACTGTTCAAGTGTTTCATGAAAAAAACAACACACACATCTGTTCATCTCAGTAGATCGTGAGGATGAGACTTTATAAATTATACTATATTTTTTATAATTTAAGTCAAATGTATGATAAAAGAATGGACTTATGTCATCCTTGATAAAAGGATTTACAGAATTGTTATTAGGCCCCATGATATCCATCAATTTGTCAGTTATGTAAATGCAGCTAAAGCTGAAAATGATCTGCATGTTTTCACCACTAAAGTCACATTTCTTTTAAAACATTTTGAAACAAAAATGAAACACTAGTAGTAGAAATCAGCTAAGGTCCCGCAGTAAAACCTTGCACATGGAGTTTGCGAGACTAAACACGGATACACAGAGTTCATTTTCCATAGAAATATAACAACAACTCATATGTCTCTTTCTTACGCCTGCAGTGATGTACAAGAAAGGAAGTCATCATTGCAACACTTCAGATAAGTCCAAAACTACAGGAAAAGCATGTCGTGTCCACTAAAAGAAATGAAAAACAGAAATGTTTACAGTGTTTAAATGATCATGGTATAGATACTTCCTCTGCTAGCTGATGGGAACTAGCTTTAAAGGGGGATTTCTGAGGGAAAACAATAAGATAACGATGTAAAAATGTCATCATGTCATAATGCAACCGTTAGTGCCAAGAAATGTTTTCTCCGTGTAGCCGCAAAATTTGAATGTAATAACCGTGTGTGTATTAAGTATTGCAGAAACACCTGTGGTTGCCCTCCGGTGTTGTCGTGATTGTCATAACTAGTTGCACTTCATCCTCCTCAATAATAGACCGCAATAAAAGTTATCACAGCGCATTGTGCTGCAGCTGTTCTTGGGAAACCCTGGGCATGTCTCAACAGCTGATGTTTTGTGCTACATAATGCATAATTAAACACCAATGACATTACTTTGGAAAAAAACGTGTGAGCTTAACCCCACGAAGTGTCAAACTGATATGGGATCTACACTCAGCTTACTGATTTGCATAGTGTGGGCGTTCCAAGCGGGAAATACCTGGCTCCATGTCAAGTGTGTGGATGGATAAATGATACGGTGTATGCTGTAGGGACTGGTCTGTGTGTGTGTGTGCATGTGTGTGTGTGTGTGTGCCACACTGTAAACAACAATATGCAGTATAACTATGATATGTTATAATTATATTGCAATCATAATAATAAACACGTAGGTGCAGGAAGTCCTGCCTCCTGCCGCTTGGGGTCAATTCCAGAAAAGAAGCTCCGGGGATTGGATGAGCTCAGACCTGCAGACTTGGCTCTAATCACAATCTGATCAGCTTTCATTTATGGGGCAACACTGTTCAGTTGTATTTGTTTAAGACTGGGGAAGCTTTACATTTATATTCATACAGTCAGTACAACGGCATGTCCACAAGGGGAAGTTCCTCCTACATTATGTTGGTGACTTTTGTGGTTGGCCACCTACTCACTCGAGATGTTCCACCTTTCTGTGTCCTGTGGTCTGACTGCTGGTCTCCCACACACAAACATTCACTCAAAGAGTAATCTTCCTACTCTTAATGTAACATGGCAATATTGACTTCAGAGTGGAAAATTGACATCACTGCCTGTAAGAAAGGAGGTGGGAGGACGGAGTATCTTTTAAAGATTTTAGGATCTGAGTTTGAATATTCTGACAGATCGGTTTTTGACTTAAGTAGACAATCCCATCAGCTGATTAATAACCTTTTCAGAAAGATTTACAACTACTCACACTTCCCCAAGGGATTAAAATTCCTCTTTGCTTGTCTTCTCAAGCAATCTGCACAATGTTTACAAAAATGTCTTTACAATAGTAAAAACATACTTATTTGGAACTCTTATTTGGACGTATCTGACGTAACTAAAGGAAAAAAAATCTACACCATTTGCATGTCTGGGGTTCTGTGACATCACAGGCCCAAATCAGAGGTGAATGATCCTGGTACGCTGCAGCTCGGGAGTGGGCAACACAAAGCTGTACAACAGACCTGGAAATCATGTGACCACAAATCATTTAAGCATTTGGACCAGAGGTATTTTGCTACGAGTACATTTGATGCAGTTAGAGAGGACATGAAGAAAACAAAGGATGGACCGACGAGTCGGTTCAGGTCTTGCTGTCATAGAGAGGTCCGGTGGGGGGTTGCTTTTAATCTCAATCGCTACGACCGCTGTGTATGTTTTAAAACAATAAAGCAAGTAGCATCGGTTGTTTACGTGTTTCTTCGTCTTTTCATTCTTCTGCTGGCCGTTTTTGAACTGCAAAAACGCAGATCACCACCACCTGGTGGTCAGGTCAGCTATTTTTCAGCCAAAAGTTCTTGTGTGGGGCTACAGTCAGTGCGGTTACATGCAAAACTAAATCCAGCTATTGGCAACAATCTAGCTAACGATTAAACTGGAGTTTCAGAGAAGTCCAAGTATACATGCGTGAGAAGATGATCAAATTATTGAGTGAGGTGAGTTCAACTCCGCTAGGTGGCGCCACACGCACTTTTGTGTTGGCGTTCTTCCGGTTCCTTCTATTGTGTTGATATTCTGGCTTTCGCGGTATCATCACTTCCAAAGGGGGGATCCTGGGGCAGTCGCTAGCTAATCCGGAATAACTCAGATTAGGATTATCTGGCACTAAAAACTGGATCTCAAGAGCTTCAATTCGGCCCGGCTATATGGAGCGACTGTTCTAGCTCCATAAGGCTAAAGTGTATACATGGCTCTTAAAAATTTGATATCAGTCGGATTAAGGCAACAATTTGACTTTCTCTTAGTGCATGTAAACGTACAGTGGCTGAGGAGACGGTCGGCCCTGTTAGAGGTTCCTGTCCAGCAGATTTACCCTGAACTCCTGCCAGTGGAAACGCGCCTATAGACCCTCACTATGGAGCCCCTTCAGGCCGAAACACTGCCCTCTTCTGCTACAGAGCCTTTTTTTGGCCCCGTAAAAGGTACTGAAGACCACATTAGGGCTGTGCCTGGTAATGGACATAAGCGTAACCGGCCCGGCCCCCGAAACATCTCCCGCTGGTGGAAACGCGCCTCATACTCCATCGCTATCAATGACTATAGCTGAGCATAAGAACTGGGGCAGAGTTCACAGACTCTGCCCCTATGCACACGCACACATGCACACAGCTTTCAACACTCCCCCTAACTCACGTCTCTGCTGCCCCCAGCCCCCAGTACGGAGAGCTAGGTTAGATGCGTCGCTCACGTAGGCGGCGCGTGCTGAGTTTGGATGTTAAGATGAATATTCAGCCAACGCAAGTCCAAAAATGCTGATCTGAACTGATAACGTTTAGTGATTTATCCAAGTGATTTATTGGAAGCATGATTTGACAAGCATCCAATGTCTTTATTAACTTCACTGCTTCTTTTATTTCAGACAATATTTTAAGGTTATTGTTTATCTGTGTTTACCAATGTCTTTATTGTTAGTGTTTTATTATTGTTGTGATGGGAAACATGAGGAACTCCTTCCCATGAAATGGGCTGCTAAAGGGAACTGTTGAAGTCCAGCTTGATGGGCAGTCTTTAGGCGTTTTTAGATTGGACCCCGCTAAAACCGCTGGAACGCGTGTAAACGCTGGTAATATAAACGAAAGGCCTGTTATTTGTCACGTCGGGCCTGAAGGCGAGTTGGCATTATCAGCAAAACATAACATAACCTGTGTGGACGTGTTGAATTGTCCCTACATCAGCAGGATTAATTTGCCGTCAGACAGGTGTAGTTTTCAAAAGGAGGATGGATGAACATCAGGATGAACGTTTATTGGCCCGGTTTGTCATTTTTGTGTCCACTTGTTCAAACAACGGACCATCATCCTTTATGGTTCTGGACATACGCCAGGTCTCCGAGGTTGAGCAGCTCGTGGATCTCCTCGTCTCTCCAGTTACTAACCTTATTAATATAGGCCATACCTGTGACCTCCTGCTGCTGCTGTTACCCTCATCAGCTGTTTCCTTATTTTATAAAATAATAATAAATAAATGTACTCAGAGGGCTGTTTCACAAAAGTAGGATTAAGATACCTAGGACAGGAGATAAATCCAGGCTTGACATAGCGCCATCAGCTCATCCTGGCTTCATCCGTTTCACAAGGACCAAACGCTCCGGAGGTGCGGCTTTTGTCCAGCCAGGTGTAAGTAATCCAGGTAAATGTTTCCACAGATTTCCTCACTGAGATCGATCACAGATTCACTGATTCTACAACGGATAATTGCGTGCACTGTACTTCTCACCAAACATGTACGGACATGACTACGCCAAAGAGGACTTGGCAAGGACATTTTGCGGACTGGTAGGTATCTAGAAAAAATGTCGACTAGAATGTACAACCGACTTGGACTCAGAAGGTGCTGCTCACATATTTCATCCCCGTATTTATTTTAGCTGTTAAAAAAAGAGGATCATGTGTCTGGCACGGCTCAATCTCCCCAGAATCCATACACACAGTTCACCTGGGTAATGTGAGGGCATGGCACGTGGCTCGGTGCAGTGTTGAATTTTAGGATCAGGTATTCTGGACAGGTAGCGGAGGTCATCGCCAGAAAAGCGGTAGTGCTCATGAAGGTCACAGGTCAGACATGTCCAGTTCATTCAAATAAGTCTAAAACTACTGGAAAAGCATGCACTGTCCACTAAAAGAAATGAAAAACAGATATGTTTACAGTGTTTAAATGATCATGGTATAGACACTTCCACTGCTAGCTGATGAGAACTAGCTTTAAAGGGGGATTTCTGAGGGAAAACAATAAGATAATGATGTCATCTTGTAATAATGCAACCGTTAGTGCCAAGAAATGTTTTCTCCGTGTGGCCGCAAAATTTGAATTTAATAAGCCTATTAATAGCCTATTAAGTATTGCAGAAACACCTGTGGTTGCCCTCCGGTAGTCTCTCCAGACTTTTTTTTTAAAGTCCAAAACAGACAGCTAAGAAAAGGGAATCAGGGAGAAAACACATCAGTTTCTGATCTGTGGGCCCGCTGACCGAACATGAGGCACCAGGTTTAACTAAGCCTGGCTGTTAGCCTGGTTAGCAGGCTAGCTGCACAGGATATATCACCATGTTAACTTATGTGGTACTGCTTTTGTGAAACCAAATCCAGGCTTAATTCAGCCAGGATATCCGGAAAATCCCGGCTTTATCCTCTATCCTGGTTTTGTGAAACAGCCCTAATGTTATGTGATCAACAAACCCCTCGCACGACCCGCCACCCTGCGTTAGTTTTGCTAACATCAGTCCTGACCCGCGGTCAGGACTACCCTCGGAGGAGAGTTAAGCCCCAGATAAACTTGCTGTTGGTGCTTGCGTTCGCGTCCGTTCTCGTGCACCACCAACCGCAACGTCGCTCGCATAGTACACAAGGAGAGTGTGTAGTGCCGGCGGTGACCGATAGGGGGCAGTAAGCAGAGCAACAGTTGGAAAAGTGATTAAATATTTAGTAGTAGCGGTAGTAGCAGTAGCAGATTAGAACAACGAACAAGTTTACATGACACCATTGGATGATGTAGGAAATTATAACATTGCTTTGGTTGCGATCTTGGCAAAGTAAACGGCGCCAGCGACACCAGCTGGTATCAGACCAGAACTGCAGGTCGCTACGCGTTCAGTGTCTTTTTGAGAACGTCCACGTCGACGCGTCAAATGAACGCAGGATACGCGTGGCCGCCATGATGCGTACGCGTTCTGAACTGCAAGTATATCTGGGGATTTATTTGTGGGGCAGCTCGAAACACCACCCCGTGGCGGGGTGGGCAGACGACACGCTAGATCCACGCGTTAGACATGAGGTATTTGTTGATGTAAAAGGGGCTTTTGTTTCACCTCCTTTGATTCTAAAAGCCTGAAATAAAAACTTTGTTCTGCCTTTTCCCTCTTGTACCACTCTTTTCCCTTTTTTGTCTCGTTAGTTTCAATAGTTTCTCATTTCACAGCTTTCTCCCCCACCTGCTGGCTTTCCACTAGGGTACACGCACAAGCATCCCGACACCCATTTGAGGAGCACACACTACCTTTAACATGATTCGTCTCATTGTCTGAGGGAAAGACAGTCCCCCCCCCCAACCCCTGACACAAAGGGGTGGAAAGCAGCAGCCGTCTCCAGTGGGCCAGGTGCTCCACAGGGCTCAGTCCTGGGTCCTGTGTGCTTTTTCCTCTCTCTTTTTCCTCATGTGTCTGTATTTCTGTGTGTGCGTGTGTGTGTGTGTGTGTGTGTGTGGTGTCTGTGTGCAGCTGCCTGCCGAGAGTCTTCCTTTGTGCACCGCCCCACCTCCCACCACCCAGCACCATTGTCAACTTACGCCCCCTCGTCCATTCACAGGCGGCTAATGTATGTTGGTGTTTATGTGTTTTTGAGGTTTGGATGGGGAGGGTGCAGGGGGTGGAGTCATTTTTACTACATCTTAGTGTTCCCCTTTCATTGGTGGAGAGGTTGGTGAGTGGAGTGTGTACACAAGGGATGACAGAAAAGTGAGACGGGTGTGTTTGTTGTCAGATCTCCGGCTCAGTATTGGTCGGCGGAGCAGACTCGGAGTGAGGGCTGAGAAGTAGATGAGTTCCACTCCATCTGTTCACAGTCACACTGATAATCCTGCAGCGGCAGGACACTGCAGACTGCATCTCAACCAAAAAGGAGAACTCAAAGTCTTAGGACTGCTGCTAAACTCGAAGAGGAAAACTACTTTGCCCGGCTGCTTTTGGATTGGCTTTACTTGGTCCAGTTCTCCGGCGGATACTGAGATTTCACTTTTCTTTCTTTTAAAAAGGAGCTTTCCTTATACTCAGGCTTACTGGGGCTATTTAACCAGCTACACTACTGGGGAATCCCTCTTTAGTTCCTCTGACTTTGTGATTTGCTGCAGAAATGACCAACGATTGTGTTTCAGGAGGGAGATAGTAGGAGTTGTGGCCTTTTTTCAGTTTGACTGCCTTTTTCTTGGAACTGAGCGGTAAGTGCTTTCTTTACTTGTTTGTCCAGCTTCGATGAGCTTTGCACTCCTTTTTTCATATCATATAAAATGGTTTTAACTTATATAACAGAAGAATATATTATCTGCAAGTTAAATGTAAGAAATATGGATAACTGAAGGAATTGTGCCACTACAGGTTTTAACGCAGTTGTGATTGTCGTGATGTTGTTTTGTCTTTTCTATCACTAACACGGTGAATTCTGCTCAATTGTTATTACAAATAAAATCTAAATAGCTGTTTACAATTCAAACTATTTTATTGGTGCTCATCAGTTGCTGGATATTTATAAATGTGTTTTCATGAAACTACACATCATGTCAAGCGTTTTTCTCGAAGTGAGCTACATTAAAAAGCTTTGTGGTTATTAAGCGGGGCTTCTTGGGGCAAGGGGGGGGGGTTTCCTCCCTCCCAATATGAGGAACAACTATTGTTCCTATGAAATGTATCCCAGTCAGTTGATGAGTATTGTGGAAAGTGGTGAGAACACACGCGTGATGATCAGTGACTCAGACATTCACATGCGCCGATGGCCCGTGACCTTTTTGATCCTGGTTGTATTCAGCAGCCTGGAGACACTGCGGCCTTCACATCTTGGAGGGGAAAGTCAGTGTTACCCCCCTGACGTCCTACCGTCAGTATTGCCCCCCCAACGCCCTACGTCAGTGTTGCCCCCCCACCCCTACACCCCTACAACCCTACCGTCAGGGCCAGAGCAGACAGGCAGTGGTGAGGTGTGTCACCGAGGACCAAGCTGGACACCACCAGTTGCCTAAGCCTTTCAGGGAGGTCCCATGTGGCTTCAGTAGGCATCTGTTTCCCCACATCCCCTCCCCCAAGCCCCCCCCCCCCAACACACACACACACACACACACGCTTACGCTCTCTGCGCCCTCTTTGTCCCCCTCCCAGCCGTTTGCTGGTGTGGCAGACTTGCTCACGGCCGGGCTGGGCCCGCGGGCGGCAGCAGCCGTGTGGCGGCCCGCCCCGGGGGAATGGTCAGGGTCTGACCTCGGGGGAGCTCATCCCTCCACGCAGCCCCCCAGGGGGCTAACCCTGCACCGTGACACTCACAGAGAGACGGGCAGTGCGGAGGCAGCGCGGGCCGGGTGGGTCACGGAGGTGGAGGCTGCAGCATCTGCTCGCTGAGGAAGTGGAGAGAGTCGGGGCAGAGCCCTCTCACTGCACGCACACACTCCCACAGAGGAAACTAGTTCTCCTTTACACCACGGTGTGTGACACAATGAGGTTGGAGACCACGGCAGCTCCTACAATCAACGTTTTAGAAATTTAGGTTTAGAAATTTAGCAATTTCTTTGTTTTATTCTTATGTGGTGCCATTAACTCCATATATATATATATATATATATATATATATATATATATATATATATATATATAGACCAAAAGTTTGGACACACTTCCCCATTTATTTGAAAGAGAAGGAGTCGTCAAACTTTTGGTCTTTTGATATATATATATATATATATATATATATATATATATATATATATATATATATATATATATATATATATATATATGTCATATGAAAATATGACATTATATATATATATATATATATATATATATTTATATATTTAAAGAGTTAAACAATAAAATAAATATTCAGTTTGGCCTGTAACTTGAGAACTATTCAGGTTGACAAATCAAATAACAAGACAAGTCAAGTTTATTTATATAGCACATTTCAACACAAGGTAATTCAAAGTGCTTTACATTGACATTAAAAGCGGCAAGACATAATTAGACACTAAATAACAAATAAGATTGAATAAAATTATGAATAAGATGATAAGAAAAGAAGTAAAACAATAAAAAGCACAAGCTGTTAAAAATAAAACAAGAAAACACAAAAACGGCACCTATATGTAATTGTCGGAAAAGTTTTGTTCAGTCACGGACAAACTACGGACAAAGTTCATGTGTAGTTCAGACATAACCCAGATGAGCAGACGGGGACCTTGTTCAGCCTGTTTAGTTTAGGAACTGAAAACTCTCCTGTACGGATCTAAAATACTACACTAAAAGGCATCCGAGGAGCTGATGTTGTTCCTCTTTAGCCAAGTCCACTTAGTCACTTATACTTTTCCAAACTACTGTCTTTTTTGAAGGTTGTGGTGAAATTTCCCCTCTGTGCTCTTCTCCAAACACACACGGTGGTACTTTGCTATTGTCCAGGCTTTTTTCTGGCAAAGAGTCGGTTTGCAAGTCGTGCTCAACTATTTGAAGAGCGTAATATTGGCCTCAGTGTCTTTTGTTTCCACTCGCTGTGTCACCGCCATTTCTGCTGACTCCTCAGAGTTTCCGGCTGCGACTGCTGCGTCTGCGGGGTTAGCGGGCGTGTCGCCCGTGTATGTTTTGGGGGTGAACGGGTTTAAGGCCCCCCCAGCCTCCGTCTGTGCATGCTGCTCAAGCCCTGGAGAACAATGCTGTCGTCACAGGGGGACAGATTGGGTGGCAGCTGCATTGTTGAGGGACGGCAGGCCAGACACACTTCTCACCCCCACCCCCACAATACACGCAAGCTCACTCTCGCTCCTTCCTTTTGTACTCTTTTGTTGGTGGGGGACTAAATTATTCCAGCTCTCTTGTGGCATTCAGGATGACAAACAGTGGTGCGGCAGATTAGACGTGGGGGGTGTCGGGACATTAAAAGGCTCCTCCTCTCTGGGTTTTTTTGCCAAGAGATTCCTTGATAGAACTGCGGCCAAATTATGAGCTCACACCTGCAGGGGTGCAGTCAGCGGACTGGAGCACGGAAACTTCCCGTCACAGAGTCTGACCTGGAGTTTTACAAATAAGATATCTAAACAATGTTGTAGTTTAGGTCAATTGTCAAAAACAACAAAAAAAAACCAACTATTTATTATCTATTTGTTCAGAAACTGAACTCAGTTACTATAACTTTTGCCCCCTCACCAAAAGTTTTGCACCCTTAAACACCAAATATGTTATACGTAAATACAGCAGAGCAGCAAACAGCTGTGTCTCATCGTTTTCACATACTGTATGTGTGCACACAATTCATAGATAGATCATCTACACACAATCACACACAACATGCACTTACAGCAGAAAAAGTAATATAAGTATATAGATAAAAAAAACACAGCTGAACAATAAAGACAGTAGAAGATAAAAAATACTAAATATATTAAATAAAACTAAATTAAATATCCACATAGTGTGCGTAAGGAGGATTAAACACGGTTGCCGTGACAGCAGGGGTTCCAGCTGAGATTCTGTATCCATGGTAAGGTCCGTGTCATGGGGATGGTGCAAATGAGTAAGACCAATAGTGAAGAAAGACTCAGTTTTAAAAATACACTTCATTTGTTTGTTCATAAAGACTTTCGAAGAGGGTTGGATTTACATCGACACAATGATCAAAGGACTACGGCATTATCTGAAATGTCCTTGCAAAAATGTAATATGCAGTAAAACAGTATCTGGATGATCAACTATAAAAAGTGCTTTATTTAGTTGGAAACAACCTTTTTTTAGGTTTTGATGCTACACACGGGTGTGGGACGAGCAGCGGCTGTGGTCTGTGGATCACACGTTCAGTGTTTTCTGTGAGTTTAGTCAGAGACTGTTTGGTGGTGAAGAATGATAACCCAAACTCTTTTCTGCACTAAATCTGTGAATAGCGCTCAGACATATTTGTCACAGCGCTTGGAGCAGGTTGTTTGTTTGGAAGTACCCTGCATGGAGGGGTTTTTCCACAGACAAACAGCCCAGCAGACAAACCCACGGCCCGCCGCTCCACATCATACCAGTCATCGCAGCGATCAACGTGCTTACTGAATGACTGAACTTCAACCGTCCCATTCTTTGACTAACAAGATCATTCTGTGTTAGAAAAAAAAAGGAAGTGGCCTCGGTCATTGTAAACATTTTTGAATATCATAACACAATAAATAAATAGATTTTTATGCATCAGACTCAAATGACGTCCCCTGGAGAAATGTCCGAAAAGCCCGGGGTGACTTAAAGCACCGTTGTGAGGTGGTGCATGTGCATCCTTTACATACTAGAAAATATCTCTACAAATATCTTTCTTTTTCATGGGGTCATTAGAAGAAGCATGTTGAGCATCAAAGGGTGACCAGCTCCACGTCAAAAGCTTTTATGAGAAAACATGCCGTTTTCCTACTTACAAAATTCAAAGATGTGTTTTTTTATTTTGCTTTATGTTGCTTCTTTGACTTTACTGAGGAGTGTTGAACCTTTTGTATGATATTGTGTATATGATATCATATGATATATGATATGGTCTCCTTGGGTCAATGGTGCCTATTGTCCTTCTTCTTTATTTGCATGTGGAGATTTTTTTGTTTTTTTAATTTTTTAATGGCGTCTTCAAAATATAATATTTTTCATAAACATGATTTTAGACAATTATTTTACTGATCTACTTCCCTATGTTTAAACTCATCAGACAGTGGCCTACCCTTAAAAAAAACGGTCATATACTGAAGTTTATAACAATTTCATATGTTCATTTTCAAACTAGTTGAACTTGTTTAGATCTATGACAATTAGTCCAACATTAGGTGATTTATATCCGTGTTCTTTAGGTCATCTTAACTCGTGAAGGTAATGTCCGGTTGTCTCAGGGAAGGTTTTCAGGACTTCTTGAAGGCACTTTGACTTTCACAAGTTTAGTTTCAGAACTCAGTGAATACTTAGTCTTCACTTGTCACAGTTTTGGTTTTGCTGCTTTGATGGATGTCAGAGCCACGCTGAGGCCAACGAACGATTGTAGAGCCAACGTAGAGCCGACAAGTGACTGCGTGTGAAGATCGATCAATAACCAACACGTGCTGGGCTCAGGCTCGTCCTGCAAGACCTTCAGCGGTCTGGCACATGCCGGCAGTATCAGTTCTGCTTAACCACATCTTATCATATACGTCTAATGCAGCTGTATCAAAATATAGGACTATTACAGGAACTGAAAGGTATATTATTTGAAAAAATATATGTAATTTCTTTGTTGTGTTGAACCAAGATTAACAGAATATACAGTTTCTGAAGTTTAAACATACATTTCAACATAAAACACCGTGGGATCAACAAAGATCATATTGCATCATAAAACACATTTTAAAAAAAAAATGCTCCTTTGAATGATATTACACCTTCACTATTTGGTATTATTTTTCAAGATGAGATGATGTGTTTTATACAGGACTGTCTCAGAAAATTTGAATATTGTGATAAAGTTCTTTATTTTCTGTAATGCAATTAAAAAAACAAAAAAGTCATACATTCTGGATTCATTACAAATCAACTGAAATATTGCAAGCCTTTTATTATTTTAATATTGCTGATTATGGTTTACAGTTTAAGATTAAGATTCCCAGAATATTCTAATTTTTTGAGATAGGATATTTGAGTTTTCTTAAACTGTAAACCATGATCAGCAACATTAAAATAATAAAAGGCTTGAAATATTTCAGTTAATTTGTAATGAATCCAGAATGTATGACATCTTTGTTTTTGTAATTGCATTACAGGAAATCACAATATTCCCTGTGACCATGCAAAGGATAAAGCGGGTATACTATATAACAGGGGTAGGCAATCCTGGTCCTCGAGGGCCGGTGTCCTGCATGTCTTAGATGTTACCCTGCTTCAGCACACCGTGATAAAAGTACCTGTGTCATTAACAGAATTGTGCAGCCCTGGATGACAAGCTGATGACGATGATTAATTAGAATCAGGTGTGTTAAAGCAGGGAAACATCTAAAACATGCAGGACACCGGCCCTCGAGGACCAGGATTGCCTACCCCTGCTGTAGATAATGGATGGATGGATGGAAAATCACAATATTCTAATTTTCCGAGACAGTCCTGTATAACAATCACGCAAGTTCCTTCCTCAGATATGAGTATCTTTGCCTCTGGCGATGCTTGTTGACAACAGCATAAGATCCTGTTATCAGTGAACCCTGTGTTTTCTTTTCTTTAACCCCAAGCAGAGGGATGGGAGCAGGGGAAGCAGGTAGGGGGGGCAGGCTGCCTGTCCCAACACATCCCCTGTCAATTGCAGGGAAGTCACCAAATCAAGGCCTCACTTGATTTATTACCTGAGATTATTTGCACAGCGGGGGCCAAACCTCCTCCAGAGCTGAATTCTTTCTAATATCCCAGAGGGGCGAACTCTATGATATAGTATTGAAATACATGTGCAAACTCTGATACCGTCCCTCTGACATTTAATTTTTAATTGAACCGGTCGCTCCTTGTGTTTCTTTGAAGCCTCCCGTCCCGGATTGGCGTCGGCAGGAGTGGTGGAGTCCGTGCGGAGCGTGCTGGGAGGTCACGGAGCACGTGCAGCTGGATGCATGAGAGGCCTTCATGGGCCTGAAGGACCATCTGGAGGATGGAACAGGCCACATCCTCAGCCTGGGGCTGGATCTGGACTACCTCCACGTGGATGGCGCTGAGCGGCAGGCCGCTGCAAACACCGTGAGCAGCTCGGGCGTGCTACAGGTCAGGAGCGGCGCCCCGAGGAAGAGCAGCGACAGCACTGACGGCAGCAGCATCAGTCTCAGCACTCACTCCAGCTTCAGCAGCAGCAGCAGCTGCAGCAACTTCTCAGAGGAGAGCGCTGTCTCTGACAGCGAGGATGAACGACTCCAGACCGGCTCTGGATCTGGATCTAAAAGATCCCTCCAAAACCAGAGAGAGCACCAGAGAGAGTCTTCCTCAGACTTCCAACCAGTCAGGCTGGACCTGGTCCTGAACCTGCTGCCCGGAGATGCCCCGCAGACGCAGACCTGCCCCCCAGCTAGTCTCATCACAGACTGCCGCGGCAAGGTGGAGTTCGCCCTCAAGCTAGGCTACTCCGAGGAGCTGGTACTGCTGGTGCTCAAGAAGCTGGGCCCAGACGCACTTATCAATGACATCCTGGGAGAGCTGGTCAAACTGGGAACCAGGACGGAGATGGAGCATCAAGGAGGCGCCGCCTCGCTGCTGTCTTCTCTGTCCCCCTCTGTGACCTGCTCCTCCTCCTCCTCCGGCTCCTCGCTGGAGTCTTGTCGAGGGCCGTACCCCAGTCCCACGCCGGAGGACCTGGACAACCTCCGGCCCGTCGTCATCGATGGGAGCAACGTAGCCATGAGGTGAGTGGAAGCTGCCCCGGCCCCCGCTCTCTCTGCTCTGTTTCTGCTCTTCACCTGCACACTGTACCATGCAAGCATCATGTGATGAGCAGCAAGAAAAAAGGAACACAGGCTTCATCATGTGATCATCATGACTGGCCATTGACAACAAGGATTTTCCAATCATCTAAAAATAAATCATCTGTTTTTTAAGGTAGTAAATTTGCAGTTGCCAATTTATTAAAATAAAATAAAAAAGTAAAAATAATCAGATTTTAATGGGTGTCAGGAAAATACAACAAAAACAATCAGGCCACTATTTATATCTATACTAATAATAATATGGGCAACACTAAGTACCCCTTTACTCCTTTCTCTTTTTTTTGTCTGCATCGTTAATACCATGTTGGTAAAAACCTGAGGCCTATATATATATATATATATATATATATATATATATATATATATATATATATATATATATATATATATGTATATATATATATATATATATATATATATATATATATATATATATATATATATATATATATATGTATATATATATGTATATGTATATATATATATATATATATTTTTTTTTTTTTTTTTGATTGATTGATTTGTTTATTTCGAACACATAAAAAAATATAAGATTTTAAAACAAATTCAAAACATACAGAAAAAAAAGCAACAAAAACGTAATAAAAACAGGGGAAAAAAAACAGTGTCCGAAAAGGAGCAGGTTGAAGTAAAACTTATTTAACCCTGCCCCTTTGTTACCTCTATCATAAATTAAACATAAATGTTAATAATAAATAGCTGCAATTACCTAATAGGCTACCAATATATATATATATATATGCATTTTTTATATATAATATAAATAATATATATTTATTTTATTTATATATATATATATATATATATATATATATATATATATATATATATATTTTAGCCCTTTACTCCTTTCATAGGATTTAGAGGTCAGTTGCAGCCAGGTGCTGCTGGTCATCAGTGTTGGATCAGTTGGCGAGAGGAGAGGACTTGCAGAGGTCTCGCTGGGGCACACGTTCTACAGTCAGAAGAATTAGTCACTAGTCAGTAAAGCTCCTCCCCTCAGATGATTTACTGTGGTGGAACCTATTAAGAGTTATGCACATAAATCTTTAAGAAAAACCTCAGTTAACTGAGTTCGTGTTGTAAAGACTGATTTACTGCTACTCCGGTATTTTAATATATTTTTCTGAAAATTTCTCTGGTTGCTGAAGGAATGTTCCTGCTCTTCCTGCTCTTCTCAAATATGCTTGAACTGACCTCCTTTTTTCACTGCTGATGCCGTGTTTTAAAAAGCTGACAATGAAGCACTCAGAAACTAACTGAAATCAAAACTGAAATAGAGCTTTGACCCAATAAAGTATGAGACTGTGTGACAGCCTTGTACAGGACTGTCTCAGAAAATTATAATATTGTGATGAATTTCTTTATTTTCTGTAATGCAATTAAAAAAAACAAAAATGTCATACATTCTGGATTCATTACAAATCAACTGAAATATTGCAAGCCTTTTATTATTTTAATATAGCTGATTATGGCTTACAGTTTAAGAAAATCAAATCAAATGTATGACATTTTTGTTTTTGTAATTGCATTACAGAAAATCACAATATTCTAATTTTCTGAGACAGTCCTGTATATATAGAACAATATTGTGCTGTATCTTTAGTTGTGGGGGTGCTGTTGTTTCCACCTTTAACATTTCCTTCTACTTATGCAGTCATGGGAATAAGGAGGTGTTCTCCTGCCAAGGAATCCAGCTGGCTGTGGATTGGTTCTTGGAGAGAGGCCACCGGGACATAACTGTGTTTGTCCCGGCCTGGAGAAAGGAGCAGTCGCGACCTGATGCTCTTATCACAGGTAACGAACACGGCAGTGTTTCCTGATGCTCTTATCACAGGTAACGAACACTGCAGCGTTTCCTGATGTTCTTATCACAGGTAACGAACACTGCAGCGTTTCCTGATGCTCAACTGACATGGTTGGCTCAACCTTCTGAACAGATGCCTTATCTGTCTTAAAATACCAAAAAGGACTTTTTATAACTCCCTCTCCTGTCTTGTATTTTCCCCTGGATCCCCCTCCGTTTGTTCAGACCAAGAGATCCTGCGGAGACTGGAGAAGGTGAAGATCCTGGTTTTCACTCCATCCCGCCGCGTACAGGGACGGCGTGTGGTTTGCTATGACGATCGATTCATCGTCAAACTGGCGTATGAATCGGATGGCATCATTGTTTCAAACGACAACTACCGGGATCTCGCCAATGAGAAGCCGGAGTGGAAGAAGTTCATTGACGAACGGCTGCTGATGTATTCCTTCGTGAATGACAAGTAAGCAGTTCATGTAAAACACAAACCAGCACCGTTGGAGAAAAGTTTTATTTTAATTTTAATTCCTTTAGAAATAAAGATTTTGAGAAGAGACAAATTTCTTTATCAAGTTTGTTCTTTCATATCTTTAAATAAGCAAATAATCATAGAAAATAGAAAACCTACCAAGAAAATGTGGATTTCTTTTGTGTATGCACAAGGATGGTGTATATTTGTCTTTAAACTTCTGTACAGCATTTATTCAAGGCAAGAGCCAGCACTAAACGACACCAAGTCATTATTTTGCAATCTCTTAATATTTGCACAATCCAGTTTTGCACAGGATTTTCCTTTGAGGACTTCCTTTTTACTTATCAGACTCTTGAATTTTTTTTCCCTTAGTGTAATCTTGATCTTTACTGCTTCCTCTTAAATCCACTGATCAAATCACCTAAAGAGAGGTATTTCTTGAAAGTTTGGGTGTTCAAATTCTTCTTACCAAACTAAAAACATTCACATATCTGTTCATCTTTTATGGTCTCAAAACATGTCAGCACAGCATCCTCGGTGGTTTCTAAATGTGGCTAAAGCCGAAAAAAAAAACAAGGCTCTGGATCATGCTGGGGAATGAAATAAAGGGTTCTTAAAGTTGTTTATGTTTTTAAAAACTCTGTTTTATTAATTGTGCATTTAGATTTATGCCGCCAGACGACCCGCTCGGACGTCATGGACCAAGTCTGGAGAATTTCCTGAGGAAGAGGCCCGTGGTTCCCGAGCACAGGAAGCAGCCGTGTCCCTACGGTAACATATACGTACACTTCAGGACACTGCCAGGGCTGGCTAGCACGCCAGGAGGGCCGTCATATAGTGTCATATAGGGACGGCAGTGGCTCAGGCGGTAGTCTAGTGGCTCAGGCGGTAGTCTAGTGGCTACAGAGGTGGGCTTGGGTCTAGGGGACCCAGGTTCAAGCCCCTGAGCAAATAATTGCTCCATGTGTGTGTTTGTCTCATCTGCTAAATGACATTAGTAGTAGTAGTAGAGCGGGTCATCCAATGGTCGAATTTTTGGCGGTTGAGCAAGGCACTTCCCCCTCCTTGCCTCCAGTGAGGCGTCGCTGGTGTGTGAATGTGCATGAATGTGGTGGTCGGCTGGCCCGGGGCAGCTCTGGCTACACATGTAGTTTACCACCACCAGTGAATGAATGAGGGATGAATATACTGCTGCTACTACTGTCATTTAGCAGACGCTTTTATCCAAAGCGACTTCCATCTGAGAGAACAACACAAGCACAAAATCACTCAGCTGGGAGTCCAGTTGTACACAGGTGCTGCCATGCGAGTGCTAGAATATAAATATATTTTTTATATAAGAAAGCTACGTCTAAAAGTGCGTGCAGCTACTAGATGCAGAAGTGCTCCTTAAACAGCTAAGTCTTTAACTTGCTCTTAAAAGTAGGTCCACACCCTGCAGATCAGACAGAGTTTGGTAGGTCGTTCCACCATCGGGGAACAATGGAGGAGAAGAGCATTTATATAGCCCCTTTCAAGGAAAGGGGGTTGTGGCAGGGTGGAGGAGCAGCCACTCAGCAGATTGGGCACAGGTGTGCCCAATCAACCTCTCCACCCTGCCTGCCTTCATAAGGAGCAGCAGCAGCCCCTCTCTGGAGTGCAACTGCTCCTTATGAAGGCAGGCAGGGTGGAGAGGTTGATTGGGCACACCTGTGCCCAATCTGCTGAGTGGCTGCTCCTCCACCCTGCCACAGGGCTATATAAATGCAAGTTGTTATTTTCTTTTTCTCAAGACCAAATAAAAATGATAAAACTGGTCAGAAAAGCTGTTACAAAACACTTTAATTCCAGCATGCTGTTGAGAAATTCCTTCTTTTTTCTTTCATTAGGGAAGAAGTGCACATACGGCCATAAGTGCAAGTTCTACCATCCAGAACGGGGCAGTCAGCCGCAGCGTTCCGTGGCAGACGAGCTCCGCGCCAGCGCCAGGGTGTCGGTGGCCTCCAGAGGGCTGCTGGGACACGGCCTGGTGGCCAAGGGCCAAACGGCCGGCCAGTCCAGAGAGGTGGCTAAAGCGGAAGTGAGGCGCGGACACAAACAGCCGAATGACAGTCCCAGGGGCTCCTTCCCCGACCTGCTGGAGGACGGGCTGCAGGTCCATCCCAACGTCCAGGGGCGGCGAGGGAGCGACAGCAGCAGCAGCAGCAGCAGCAGCAGCAGCAGCAGCAGTGTCGTTGGAGGACTTCCAGCCCCAGGAGGCCCCCCCTCATCGGGACGGAGGGAACATCCCGGAGCAGGCAGTGGAGGGGGCTTCAGGCTCGCTGGAGGGTACGGATTAGGCCCGGCTGAATCCTATCAGAGATGTGAGTCGCCAGACGGGGGCCACAACTTCATGCTCGAGGCTTATTCTGGCCTGAGGCTGGCAGTGCCGCAGAATCAGGAAGGCTTCTCCCCACCGTATCTGCGGGCTTCCGACTGCAGCAGTGACGACAGCGTCGGATCCAACTGCTTCTCTCCCGACGCCCCGCTGGAGGGCAGCCCCACCTGCCAGTATTCCCACCCCCACCACCGGCACTACCCCGGCCAGTACGGCCACCTCTCAAGCCGGGCTTCTCCCGGGCTGAGCCAGCACTCTCCTCACGGCTGCTCTGCTCCTCCGGGGTTGCAGAGAACGCAGGCCTTCCCAGAGTCCCCTCCCCGTCTCCTGAAGTACACTTCTACACCTCAGCCCGACCGCTCACCCTTTCACAGCTGTCCAGGCGAAACTCGAATACCCCAAACAACCAGCACCCACTCGCAGTCTCCGAGCCCGCCCCTCGGCTGCAGCCTGATGGGCTCCCCGTGGCAGGATGGGGGCTTCAAGGACTCCAGGGTGTACCAAGGATCGCCACTTTACTCCAGAAGAACCTGCTCTGTGCTCAACCAGCCACCTAAGCATCAGATAAACTGGGATCCTAGTTACCAAACCCCCCCTAAGCCTTACTACGACCTCTTCCCCCCGGTCCACGGAAAGGCCTGGCACTACCCTTGGAGCCCGCAGGTGCATTCACCACCCCATGGCATGGCAGCCCCCCAGCAGTCCCTTCCACCCATTACCCCCCACCAGAGTCACCTGGTATCCCAGCACCCGGAGCCTCCGTCCCCGGGCCGATACCAGGAGCACAGACAGAGAGTGTTTGTCAACCTGTGTGGCATCTTCCCTCCAGGTCTGGTGAGGTTAGTGATGACAAAGAACCCTCACGTCACGGATGCCCAGGAGCTTGCAGCTGCTATTCTGATGGAGAAACGGCATCAGGCTCAATGAATGCACGCACAAGATAGCCTTTATTTGATCTTACTCACTTTTGCAAAGGAAACCCCTTGCAATGTACTTCACCGTTAAAGCAGCACAAAGGAGTTTTTGTCATTTTTAGCTCAGTCTGACCAATTATAGTTCACGACACTGACCGAGATCTACTCTTGTTTGGGCCTCGCTCAGTCAGTCTCATTCGTCTTCTGTTGCTGTTGCAACTGTAGCTCTGTGAGCTGGTTTTACTGTCGCTGATGTGTGACATTGTGCCATGAAGTGATATAGTTGTTGTTACTTTGGCTGTTTTGTTTGTTCTGCTGGTTGCAGGGATGGGAGAGGGCCAAAGCTAAACTTCGCTTCCTAAATGTAAGCAAATATTCCTTCAAATGAAATTGAAACTGATATTTTGATATGAAAGAAAGTCTTTGGTGCTGTTTTAAAGCGAGGTCGGTGATATGCTAAGCAAAAGTACGAGATATGAAAACCTTTAACTTTTGTATAGATTACTTATCTTCACTGCAGGGAAGTCATCTTATCGGTTAATGGTATTTTTGCAAAGGGGAATCCCAAAATTGCCATATTTTTCTACAAATATGCCAATTATTTCAGCACTTAAGATGAGGAAAGGTTGGTGTTAAATTTATTTGAGCTGTTTTTAGTTGTGAGTCACATGGCAGTAGAGATAGGGAGTTTTATTTAAGCTCATTTTTAATATATTTATTTGTTACATTTTAAGTTATTTACAAAGTTTTAAAATTTATCATTTTATTTGCACTTTTTGTTACTGTTGTGCTTTCTCCTTAGCTTTTTTTTAATGGGGCAATCAAATCAGGGTATATCGCAAACTTTGTCCGCCTGTTTGAGAGAAAATAACCTTGCTTTGCAGTCACGGCGACGTCAACACTGAGTACATAAAAGCAAACCGCCAATCGCCACTCTTTCACACTGCAAATATGTTCTGAAAGCATTTAACACTTGAATTAGCTTAAAAAACAAAAAAACAAAACCACCAAGTGCTTGGGTTTCTGCTGACAGGTGGCAGATCAGTTGTGAGATTTTGTGGATTTCCCCCGCAGAGAAGTGAAACTTTAACAGCGCCCACAAACAAAGATAGCAAAAAACTCCACTCGGAAACCCCAGGCTGTTGTTCACCCCCGAATAACAATTATTTCCTCTGCAGAAAACCCTCACAGCTGACTTCACCATTCATCTGCTTTCATTACGGGTTTGAAAACACCTATGTGTTACTTCACCTTAAATGAAAAGTGCTATTCTATATCACAAGAAGACAGTTTAGGTGGACTCAAAACTGTATTCTTTTAATAAAAAATATGTGTTAATTTATATATATGTGACGGTAAATGCTGTGAATGACACACAGGCTATTCCTTTATCACTCATTATCTTCTACAAAGATGTTAAATAGCAGAGATCCACAATTCTTCTTTGCAAATTGGAAACACCTTCCTGAATGTAAAATGATCTGACTGGATAACCAATATAATAGAGGAGGGCCTACACATTAATTTTGCAGACTGTTCTCAGGGGCAACGATCTCATGATTATAGAAAAAAACTGAGAAGTTGGTGAAGGGAATACAAGTCAGAAGAAGTACAGAAAAGAGCTGATTACAATACTGAAGCGATATAGCAGCGTTGGGCTTTTATCACTCAGCTTCCTCAAAGTTGTCAGCGATTGTCATGAATTTGTCACTTATCATGTTTTAATTAAGCAGCTCATCCTCATAGCTCTCCTTTGTTTTTAAGTTTTCTGTCGGTCTGGCAAACATGAAAATAAACTCCACCCCAAACCTCCGCTCTCAGTGAAATAAAGAGATTTACATGGAGCTAAAGTTTCCGCAAACATAGTGAACTTTTTTGGCAAGAGCTTGAATGTAACGTTGGAAATATCTCACTTCAGCTTTAATTTAATACCCAACACTTATTTCAAGAGCCACAAGTGTTTTGCCTTATGATGTGTACCTTTTAAAAAAAATATTTTCAAGTTTTGTTCATTTAATGTAACTCAATTTGAGCTGGACTTGTTGAATAATTAATAATAATAATAATAATCTAGTTTTCAATGCTGTCTTTAGCAGTGGGGTTATTTTGATACCTGAGGAACTGTTTGGAAAGCTAAAACTAAAATTATGTCTGGTTGGCATAGTTTCTAGTAGCCAGATGAAACCTCTCTTTGTTGATGCAAATTGTATCATATACTCTTAAATATGATCACCGTTATATATGGAAATATTTAAACAAAAGTGTTTTGAGCTGAATATTTTAGATTGTGTGGCAAACCGTTGTCATCTTTGGTACCGAGGCTTTTATACAAGAGGGATTTTTATACTTTCTTTCCATGTGCAGGAATGTGAGGGACTCAAGAGGTCTTTTTGGGAGCGATTGTTTTTTTTATGTTGTTGGTGAAATAAAATGTTTGGTACTTTGTAGTTCCAAATGATATAACTATGACATTGGTCGGGTAGCAGATGATCCACATGCATCCAAATCAGCAGGTCTTAATAGTGCTGCTTTTTTTAGTAAGTGTGGTCATCATGTCAGAGCCAGCAGAGCAACTGGAAATAAACAACCATATTTATAGCTTTGAAATCCAGGAAAACTTGAAAATCCTCCCTCCACAGGGCTCTGATGTAATTAAACAGCAACAGTATTGTCACGTTTATGAGTTTTCGGTCCATGTTTGAGGTTTCTTCATGGTGCCTGCCATTTACCTTGTAAGTTGGAGATAGGGATGACTAGGATCCGAGTTTAAGTCAGTCCACTTGCAGTTGGAGAATTTAGCTTTCCAAATGCTGCATTAGCCATACCTGCGGCTAGCCGTTAGCAGAACTAGTTCAGAACATTTCCGTGCACCAACCTTAGCTCAGACCAACGGCATGACAACATGCTGACTCGTGAAAAGGAAACGGTACTGCGCGTATGTGTGACCTGATGTGAATGCAATAAAAGTGTTTTAAATGGGAAACTAGCTGACGCGAGTAGCAGCCGCCTTGGATCCCGAAGTCGGAGTGTGTAAAGATTCCCGAGGTGGAATTGTGATTTCCGGGGCCTTTCCCACTTCCCAAACTTCCCGACCAACTCTGCAATCCCAACTCCATCTGCAGACAGAAAGCAGCGTCACTGCTGCTGCTAGCACTGTGTGCTGGTGTCGGCTGTAGCGGCTCTCAGGGTGCTGTTCAACATTCCCAGGGATATAGAGTTTTTAAAAACAACAAAAACACATATCTAAAGTATGAGGGCAGATCTATTTTTTCCGTTGCCATTAAGTTTTTTGAATAACTATTTTTCTAATTGTATGTTGTTTGATCCTTGAGAAGAGGTTATAGTCTGAAAATAATGGTGACATAACTGTGACTACGAGATGCTGTGAGTGGATTTTTCAATAAATGTTAGTCCTCATACTCATCAGAGACCTCAGACTGAACCTGAAACACATTTCTGCATTAAATGATGTGTTAAATTAGATGTCGCTAATATTCTGCCTGTATTGACAGATGTTAGCGAGCAGTGTTTACCTTACTTCAAAAGTTACAAGAATTACAGCTCTTCCAGTTAATTTTCTCACAGTTGTACTTTTTGTGTTTAAACACACATCAAAAATGTGGAATTCATCAGAAAATTTTTTTCCTTAAATGTTATAAGTTAATCTGCTAGCCTTGTTGCTAGTTAGCAACTTTGCAGCTTCTGCCACACGACACAAAAAGTGTTAAATATTTAATTAATTCAAAATATAATTACTCATTTCAGTCTAAAGTGTGCTTCAAGTCAAGTCTGAACACAGTTGTATGTGGGTTTTGTCTCAACAGATGCTGTTCCTAATTTGTGTCTCATATCTTGATTGTATGTTATGAATTTTACCATTCACAAAGAAATGGTGTCCGTTTATTTAAAGGTGGGTTTCTAATGTGCTATAACCTCCCAAGACTTGGTGTACACATGTGGACATCACACACTGTGTTGTCTGTCATCATATTTCATTTCTTAATGAGGGCCAAAAGCAACAATTAAAATATATACATATATTGGGTCTTAGGAGGTTAATGCAGCGTCAACTCTGCAACAAAAATAAGGGTTGCATCCCTTTGGGGACCAAAGCAAAGTAAAAAGTTGTCTATTTTTTCTCCGTGTTTCCCCTGTCGTGCCAATAGTGATACTGAACCAAAATAAACAAAAATTAACATGTTTAATTGCAATGATTCATGTGTGTGATCAGCAAGTTGCATTTTGAAAATACCAGTTCTGCTCCATAGTATGTGGGGGGTAATGAAACCTAAGACAAACCAGGAAAAACAAAGTTGATTTAACTGCAGATTCTGGGAAACTGCAGCCCAGTGAGATAAGCCAACTGTTTGTGTGTGTGATGTACTGTAAACATGATCAATAAACTCCTTCCCAAGAGTTCAAATGTCACTTGATTTGTGGATCTTGCACATACATATATTCTGCAACAGGACATTTTTTGGGTAAATAATAAAAACAAATTTCTTTTAATCAGGTGCTTGTTTTTTAAGTTCTACATTTTGTATGTTTGTACTTGGCAAAACATGTTCCACCTTCATGTCATACACTGCAAAAACAGCCCTGCTAGAAATCAGCCTAATATTCCTAAATCTAGTCAAATTTGTCTTATTTTGAGCAAAAATATCTCTGCCAATGGAGTAAGAAAGATTTTCTTTACTAGAACTCTTAAAACCAGCAAAATAGTCTGAAAACAGTCTATTTTTTCTTGAAACAAGGCTCTTTAACTTTCTAAGAAATTCGTTTTTGCAGTGTAGAGAAAAACTTTTAGAAAAGAAAGAAAGGGAGGGCTTTTATTTACTTATGTATTCATTTTTAGAAGTTAATAAAGTTTAAGGTCTAGATAAAACTCTAAACTTAAAATAAAATAACATCTTTGAAACGGCCTGTCACTTTGTCACCTTGTAGTTGTTTCTGAAACCAAAGTTTTCGATAATGTTAAATAATATCATTGTTAATTTTAAATTTAACATCAATATTACTCAATCCTTTAACCAGCATGCAACTGGCCTGCATGTTTTAAATGTTTCACAACTCCAACACACTCAAAGAATCCCCTCAACAGTTTCATCAAGGTATAAAGAAGTCTGACTTCTCTGCTTTTCTTGCTCACATCTGCTCTCTCTTTCCAAATGTCATTGTGTTTGGTGATTATAATATTTATATGGACAACTCCAACCAAGCTCTTGCCGAGGATTTTACTTCATGCCTGGATAGTTTTGGACTAAAACAGTACATTGATTTTCCTACCCACACTAAAGGACATATTCTGGACTTGGTCTGCTGCTGTGGTGTCACTCATTTAACTGTTCTGCAGATGATCTTCCCATCTCTGATCACATGTTCATTTCATTCAACTCCAGTTTGAAACTGTCCAAAACTAAACAGTCACGGTTATCTCCTTCCCTACTGTAAAACACATTTAGCTCTCTCCTCAGGTACTGACAGCCTCTCCAGTTTCATTCCCCCCTCTCCTCCTGATCAACTGGTTACAATGACCATCTCCACACTTGCCCCAGTAAAAACTCAGACTATCATTCACCCACTCTGCTCCCTGGTTTTCACCTATTCTGCCACAACTTAAAATCAAGTGTTGTAAACTTGAACAGCTCTACAGGAGTTTTATCAATTATCATCAAGTTCAAGTTATGAAGCTTAAAGGGGACCTATTATGGCATCTAATACCTATTTTAAACAGGCCTTGAATGTCTTAAAAACAAGCTTTTTTGCTAAATAAATTAGAAATTCAGCCTCTGAGGAATGTCTTTAACATCCCAGTCTCTATATGGGATTCTGAGTGGGCGGGGCTATGATAATGAGGCTCTGTGCTGATTGGCTGCCTGAATGACGCGATACACCACTACGGAAAAATGGTGGAAGCTCCGGCCGGTGGAGTTAGTTGTGGGAGTGGTTTCACGCATCGGAGGCCAACCAATGTAAATCGCGGCGTCGTTACGTAACGACAGGAGCAGAATCTGAACGGCTTGTAGATCCACATCACACTGGACGGCTCATCCGGGCGGCTGTACAGACACTGCAGAATTTGGTTGTTTCGTCCTTCTCTGAGTTGGCAGGCTGAGGGGAGACCACTTTATATACGTTTAAGCAAGAGAAAACCTGTTTTTCATAATAGGTCCCCTTTAAGTCATTGGCAGTTTATGATAAACCTTGAACGAAATTGTTATTTGCATTTCAGCTGCCTATCATGTACGATAACGGCCTTTTAAAATACACAGGATATATTTTTTTCCCCATTTTTATCACCCAGTGCTCCTCCCTAAGACAGTCCTGGGCATTGCTCCCTCCATCAACCCCGGGAGTTCCTGCACTGAGCTCAGGTCTCCTGAACCTGAGGAGTGAGCAGCTTCTTTTAACCAGACCGTTTTTGTGGCCAGATCCCCCCCATGTTTTTGTGACGCTCCATTAGCTACCCAAGGGAACACGGGGAGAACATGCAAACTCCACCCGGGGTGTGGGTGCTGGAGTCAGGGGGCTGCACTACCAGCTGCACCACCGTGTCCCTAACTGGATCTATTTATAACTGGCCTGTTACTCAAACTCAGAGGACAATCTGACTTCATACTAACATTTCATTTCTTAGCTGGCTCAGGTTAGGAGCCAGCACGAACATATGAACTTACTCATCATACAAAACAATGAACCTACTTGCTACCAACTCACTTATACGCATGTATAAAGTTGGATTAGTAGGTACTTTTACAACACAAAATTAATCCGGGCTGGACTCGTTTTAACCAAAATGACTGGCATTAATTCACCTCCACTCTCACTGTGTGGGTTGATTTAGTGGTGGAGACGGTGTCATGTCAGCCCCTCGGTTCTGGTGGACAGGACAGTTCTGCACAACCAGCAGGAGCCTCAGAAAGAAGCTCAAATCTTTTTCCACCCCCCAAAATACGTTTATTTTTCCTATTTTTTGAAAAGATCTATCAAGGGCCCACCTTTTCTTTGATTCATGTTAGTTTTATTTTACACTTCAACAAGCAAATTTGACATTCCAGAGGAAAAGACCCACAGGGGTTTAATTCATTCATCATTCGAGCAAGGGATGAGTTCTGAACATTTGCAGCTATTAATCTACTTGTGTTTCTGTCAGAATGTGCATAGAACTGATCCCCCACCCAGTAGTTGGGACCAGGACCAACTGCTGGAGGCCAATGTGCAGATGAGGAGAATGTTAGAATTAGAGAAATAGCGGAGCAGATAAGTCACATAATCGTGCATTTGGTGATACAAGCATGAAAATTGGCATGAGCAGTCTCCATGGGTCACTTGACAAGAAAATTGGTCGGGCCACTTGAAATTTCAAGTTGGTGGCCATTTTTCAAGATGGCCGCCACCTTGGTCGATCAATTAAGTGATGTAATTGTTTGGTTGGTGATATAAACATGAAAATTGGCATGAGCAGTCTCCATGGGTCACTTGACAAGAAAATTGTCCGGGCCACCTGAAATTTCAAATTGGTGGCCATTTTTCAAGATGGCCGCCACCTTGGTCGATCAATTAAGTGATGTAATTGTTTGGTTGGTGATATAGGCATTAAAATTGGCATGAGCAGTCTCCATGGGTCACTTGACAAGAAAATTGTCCGGGCCACTTGATGGCAGCCATTTTTCAAGATGAACCCTGAGAGCCACTGAACCCTGAGAGCTATGCCGTTAGGAGGCAACTCCTGGCAGGTTTTACCACATCGGACAGGTCAAGGGTGAGGAGTTAGACAAAATACAGTAAAAAAATCTACTCTTGGCCTTTTTAGGAGCTCAAATTAACATGGGAAAATATATTATTTAAAAATCCAGGTGGCAATCTCAAAGAATGGCTGCCATCTTGAAATTTCAAGTGGCTGTGAGCAGTTTCTGGTCAAGTGACCCATGGAGACTGCTCATGCCAATTTTCATGTCTATATCACCAACCAAACAATTACCGTACATCACTTAATTGATCGACCGAGGTGGCGGCCATCTTGAAAAATGGCCGCCAACTTGAAATTTCAAGTGGCCCGACCAATTTTCTTGTCAAGTGACCCATGGAGACTGCTCATGCCAATTTTCATGCTTGTATCACCAAATGCACGATTCTGCCTAAAATCCACTCTTAGCCGCTCCACTAAAATGTTAGAGAAAAACAACAAAACCATTATAAGTATTATTCTAGCAGTTAAGTGGATGTGCTGGTTTGAGCTACAGTTAGAGTGTACTCTCAAGTTTTAATGATTACCAGTGAAAATAACCAAGTCAAATTCCATGTCTTGTTTGACCTGACTTGGCCAAATAAACATGATTCTGAAGTGTTTTATGGCATTTCTTTGGTATTTTGACCAGAGCAGATATGCCAAGAAAACCCTCAGGTGTTTCTTTAATGTCTTTTTTTTAATAAAAAAAATAATAATCTCAGAAGGTTATATTGTTGTATTTGACCAACATACAAACACAATTTATTAGCAGAAAAATCATTGAGGACAAATTGGTTTTAAGGGGAAAGTACAGACTTTTGTGTGCATCCAAATGTCCGGGAAAGAAGAAAAGAAAATCCCCCTCCAGACTTCACCTTCACTCAGGATTTTAGGAACCACTTCAAAACTGGAAATATAAAGTTATTCTTTATTGTGGGGCAAAATATATATTTGAACAAATGCATCGTTGGACAGAAAGATCTGGTCTGCGTCTCCGTTTGCTTACAAGTTCCCGTGAGAGCTTTTGCAAACTGTCATTCAAGAATCAAACTGACGTAAAACTGACGGATAAACAACGGCAGAACTGTCCCAAAACAAAATTGACATTACTAGACAGAAAAGAAATGAGACAAATAAGGCATTTAAAAAAAAATATTTAAATCGTTCAGCTCAGGACAAAAAAAGTAAATATACTTAAGCCTGCCGCCATCATCAACAAGCTACAGCTACTAATGGCCATTTTATTTTGTAGTAAAAGCGCAACCATTTCTGTCCAGTTTCAAGTTTTGTCTAAGAGTCTTGTTTAATCATCACACATGCAAGCGTTAAAAATGTCAGTCATGTACAAGGGAGTTACTTGCCATTTTTCAGCCTGATTAAAAGACGTGTGCTTTGTTGGGACGAGGACAGAGCTCTAAAAAGCAGGAAGTAGTGCGACTGGCCAACGGCTGCCGGGCAGAGCTTTGGCGAGGCTGAAGCTACACACCTCATAGCTGGTCTTTCTCCTGGGAACAAGCAGGAGCTCGTGGAGTGGCAGCGGGTTTTAGGCTTTTTACGAGTAAAGTGAGGCGTTGTCATGGCAACGAGACCAGCAGTCTCTTCTTAGCTCCGTGTCCAGCCTTCCTCCTGGCTCACATGGACTCAAACTCATCGATGCGCTGCTTAGTGTTGCCCTGGCGGATCTGCCGCAGGGTCTTGTACTTGTCTCTGCCTGCTTTGACATTCTCAGCGTGGAGCATGTCGTTCTGCGTCTTCTTGGTGTCGTCTCGAGCTTCGGCCAACTCTGAGCTCAGAGCCTGGACAGAAGAGAGGAGAGTGGTGCGATGATGAACGGTTCACGGTTAAGACGAGAGTAAACCACGAGCATATCTGCGCGTGCACTAACAACACAGGAAGCAGCAAACTGGACACCTTCAGCTTGGAGCAGCTCAAAATATTTGCATGTGTAGGTTGACTGATGGAATATCCCGTTTGATGAACAACACTTTTAAAAAGGGTAAATGGAGAATACAGGGTTCTAATTAGAAGACAGGGGGAAAGTATGGAGGTAGGTTTGTTTCTTAATTATTTAATTAAAAAAAAAAGATAGCTTCAATCAAAAAATGTATTTTCAATAAAAAAAAAATTCACTTCAATCAAAAAAATGTATTCAAAGAAAAAGTGTTTGAATGCAAAAAAATATTTGAGACATAAAAAAATGCATTTGAACACTGTTTTGCTTTGATTGGAAATGTTTTCTTTGATAGAAGTTTTTTTGTTTGAAGCAACTTTTTTTATTGAAGTAGTGTTGTTTTGTGTTTGGGCCATTTTATGGGTAGAACATTTGTGTCTATCATTTAATCAAAAAAGAAGTTGCTTCAAAAATAAAAAAAATATTTTCAATAAAACAAAATAAAAAAAATCACTTCAATAAAAAAAAAAACTTTCAAAGAAAAAAAGTGTTTGAATGCAAAAAAATATTTGAGACCCCAAAAAATTTTTTTTTGATTGAATCATTTTGACACAAACATCCCGCAGTGGGTGGAGCTTCCCCATTGGTCAGCGCAGGGTCAGACATGTTTGAGCCCATGTTCACTGAAAACAAAAATGGAGTGAAGCTGTGATTTCAACATCAAAGGACAGCATAAAAGAGGATACTAATTAAACAACTCAAATCTTTGCTTAAAACTGAGAAGAACCCTGATAATGCTAGAAGCTCTGCATCGTTCAGGTGGGCGGGAGGCTCAGACGTCGGAGGAGGAGACACTCCCTGGACCATGAGCAGGAGCTGGGACTGAGCTTCCTGGATGCAGCAACATATCTGACAGGATGGCCCATAATCTCTACAGAAATATGTCCGAAAGACGACGACGCAATACTTACAAATCACAATTGTGTAAAGAAGAAACGAAATGAACAACGAATCCAACACATTTAGGGAATTAAAAGGGAAAAGAAGAGCAACTGAAAGTCTTGTGCAGAGAGAATGCGGGAGTTATTTTTGAAGTTAGTCACATTAAGTATGATATTTTTATGAGATTCTTGGTAATGAAAAGTCATCTATTTTATTGATTTTTCTGTCCCGATATCCTGAAGCCCAATCTAGATGACATGCGTGAACTGTGATGTGTTGCACATTTAAGTCATAACTACCTGTGTTAAAGGCATTTAATTCATATTATTAAGAGCTAATAATGCTCCCTTACTCCCATATAAATAGGCACGTCTGCTTCAAGCAGGGCCGCCGCAAGGTGTGTGAACCGTGTGACCGCACGGGGCCTCGGCCCATAGCACGAGGCCCCATGGACCGTTATTTTTTTTCCTTCTTTCCCTTATAAATATCAACAGTCACGTTCCATTACAGACCTAAATGTGTACTAGTCTGTGCATATCAATAAATATATGTGCAATGATGTGCTTGCTGATTGATGTCTCTGCGCAGCTGCGTGTCTGTTGTTCAATACAACTGATCAGACCAAGCGCAGACACAAGCTGCTCTGATCCAGACGGTGGAGTTGGAACAAACTGTCACACAATGTCGAGAGAACGAGACAGATTCAGGAAATTTCCACCAGGGAATGAAAAAAGAAAAAAACTAAAGAAAATGGAAGAGTTTAATGCCTCTCTGAAAGGCTCGTTTGATAAATTTGTTACAAAAATCACTGATCCGACCGGGTCTCAAGGAGCCGCGGGGCCCGCCCTGAGGCAGTCGAGGCACATATTTTTCATTTATTTAGCCTCTATAATTTGAGAAGATTATACCTTATATACATAAGCATGTTGTTCATGTGTTAACTGGAGCGATTTTGTTTTGTGCAGAACTGGAATGAATCACACACTGCATAATGTCAGTTGAGTTAGGCCCCTATGTCACTAATATATAAATCGCTCTCAGTAACAGGCTGATTTGATTCATGTAAGATTATTTGTGTGTGAACAATGTTGTAATAAACAGGCATTACTAGAAAAAATATCTTGACTTTTCATGTCTTGTTAATGCACTGCTTCATAATGAAACGTGTGTATGTGTTTGTATCCAGTATTTTGCTAATTGGAGAGTTAAAATTGTGCGTATAGACACCCGATCCGACCCAAAAAACCCAAAAATTTTGCGCGGGCCCCCCCTGGCCATTTCACACAGGGCCTCGCAAATCTCCCAGACGGCTCTGGCTTCAAGCGTGGTCCTACAGCGCCGTCCTGATACTTCCACTCGTCTTTTACGTTGGTTGAGTCAATTCCTCCACTAGTGGGCAGTGCTGAGCCCAGAGTTTAATATATTGCGTATCTGCATTAACTGATTATATTTCAAAGCGATAACAATTATTGCCCTGGACATCAGATGTCTTGATTACCCTCCATTCACGGAGCAGAAAGACAGCATGTAGTCCCTGCAAGTCCTGCAGGGACATCCGCCCCTTCAGGTGACTTCCCCACAAGGTTGGCTGATTATTCCAGATGGGATCATTTTTGTAAGAGGTGTTTTTGAGAGTTCCTCTTGTGTCTGATGTTTCCACTTCTGCAGTCCAGCAAGTCATGAAAAGGTGCACAAGGTTTCTCTGAATGTCCCTTTAGTAGCAGCTTTATTGAAGACGCAAAGATGCACAATTTAACGAGAGTGACTAAATAAAACGGAGCAGCTTCTCCTTTTATTTACTATGATGCTGCTTTTTACATTTGAAACATAATAATAGTGCACCATTTTTTTCAAAAACATGGCAGGAAATGCAAATCCTCTTAGCTTTCGCAGGTTGTTACAGTCGTGAAGCTGAAATAATAAATAGAGCTACTGAGGGCAGTTTCACGCTTCAGCTGCAACTATCTTGTTGTCCATCTAAGGCCTGTGTAGAAAAAAAAAATAGATTTTCCAATTCTAAATCGATTCTCATATTAATTCCTAAAAATCGATTCATATGTCTAAAGATCAATTTTTTTTGTTTATGCCCAAAAAAGGAATGTTTTGTTGGAGACGAGAATAACTAGTGCCATGTTTTTGCCTTTAAATATGTTTAAGGGTATGAAAACATTAAAGTTTTCAGTTATAATTGCATAAATTGTCTATATTTCATTACTTTATATACTGTCTTGGGGGTTACATTTGCATAAAATGCTGAAAACCAAATTCTCAAAAATTTAAAACTGTAATAGACCGAAAATGTGGGAAAAAATAAAAACGATTTCATCCGTCTCTGTTTCCTCCCTGGATCTGTTTGGTAATTCTGACCCACAATGTTTCTGAAATCAGTTCTATCAGCATTCTGGGAGCTGATTGGTCCTTACAGCATCATTAGCTGCCAATGCTTGCTGTTGAATCTCAATATAATACTAGTATTAATATGTTGCATAAATACAGTCATATAATTCATGCAACAGCTCAAAAACACAGTTTTAATGACACTAAACCAAATCTATTTCGGAATCGAATCTTGATAAATCGATTCTGAATCTTAAGAATCGGAGTCGATTCTTGACATTTGAATCGATCCCCAGTCCTAGTCCATCTTTGGTTTCTTTAGCAGAATTATTTGCTATGTTAAAGTAACAAAAATAAACAAAAGTGTATTTTGAGCTGCTCCTACATGTCTTCCTCCTCCAGGCTGGTGTTTCTGCTGACCCGTGTCCCCGCCCCGCCGTCTCACCTGCAGCTGTTTCTTGACGCGCTCGTTCTTCTGCGCCTCGGTGATGCGCTCCTCCTCGCTGCGGTGGCTGCTGACGCCGTCGCTGAGCAGCTCGGCACTGGCCTCGGCGCTGGTCTCATCCTGCTCGTCGTGCTCGGGGGCTGGCGGAGACGTCATGGCGGTCTTCAGCTCTTCCCTGGTCTTCTCCAGGTCGTCCTGCGCCGACAGAGCCTGAAGAAAGGAGAGGAAAGTTTATCTGTACAGCACAATTCAACACAAGGTCATTCAAAGTGCTTTATATCAACATTAAAAGCAGCAAGACATAATTAAACAGTAAATAACAAATAAAATAAGAAAAGAGGTAAAATAATAAAAAGCACAAGTTGTTAAAAAGTAAGGGCAGTAGAGTACAGCAGGTAGGTATTTAATTAAACAGTAATGTTTTTAGGCCTGATTTAAAGGAGCTGACAGTTGGAGCTAGGGGTGTAACAATATATCGTGCCACGAAATTTCGCGATACAAAAACGTCACGATACGTGTCGTGGAGGTGACAAAGTGTATCGCGATATTGGGTTATTAATATTAATCTATTGTGTTGACTAGTAACGCGCATCCGACCGCGCCTCGACCCGCGGACCAAAATCTTCCTCCGCTCAGAAGAAACTAGTACCGTTTTGGTCCCGATCACGGGAGGGTTTTCAGCTCGTACTGTGGCGTATCACTCCACCCAATCTAAAACAGACTAATCACTACAGATAAACTGACTAGTGTCATTATAGTCCCTGATTTACATCAGAATATAAAGAATATATTTATAAAATAATGAACCCTGAATTACCAAAATAACCTTCTTAACAAAAATAAATCTCCTCTTACACTTATAAGGTGATCATGAATCAATCTTTTTTATGATGTAAAATTGTATGTATTTATTTACTTTTATTTATTTATTTAATTTTAGTTGTTAAATTTCTGGAAAAGAAAAAAGTCAAATCATACATGAGAGAAACTATTCAGTTTGTTGCAAAATATTTGTACTTGTATTAAACTGAAGATGCATAATGCCAACCTGACATTTACTTTTAGTTCAGTTTGTGGAAAATGGTTGGCCTGGCTTTCTCTTTAAAACTTAAACAGTTATAAAGCATTACAAACTGTAACAATAGGGCAAATGCACAGCATTGTTTTGTATTTTGTGTCTTTCAAAAAAAAGAAAATTTTTTATGTTCCTCATGCAAGGTTGTTAAAAAAATACTGCTGTAATATCGTATCGTATCGTTATCGGGACCTCAATATCGTGTATCGTACCGTATCGTGAGATTAGTGTATCGTTACACCCCTAGTTGGAGCAGACCTCAGGTCTGCAGGAAGTTTGTTCCACCAGTGAGGAGCAGAATAACTGAACGCTGCCTCACCTTGCTTGGTTCTTGTTCTCTTGTTCTACAAACCAGATCCAGATGACCTAAGGCAGGGTGTCAAACTCATTTTAATATAAGGCCACATCAGATCATGAATGATCATGAATGATTCTGGCAGTGAGGTTGCTGCGTGATGGAGAGCGGCTGCTTTGATTTGACAATTATGGCCACATAAATTGTTATGGTGAGCGGAATTTAGCCGCGGGCCATGAGTTTGACACATTAGGTCCTCAGGGGTCTGGGAGCTTCATAGGAACTAACAGATCCAGCATGTATTTTGGTCCAAGACCATTCAGGTCTTTGTAGACCAGCAGTAAGATTTTAAACTCTATCCTTTGACTCACTGGAAGCCAGTGTAGTGATTTCATGACCGGTGTAATATGGTCCAGTTTCCTGGTGTTTGTAAGGAAGGCAGAAAAACGAGGTTGCACATTCAACTGGTCATGTACAAAAATCATGGTTTGGTCGTTCTTGAAGTATCAAAATCTCTATTTAACTAAAGTCTCCAGGTTTTCATCCACCTGCAATCCACTTTCACTACACACCCTGACCCCACCCTTCATGGTGCCCTCAGCTATGGCTTACGTGCGTTTCTGCAGCTCCACGGGAGCTATGCCACCACTCCTCCCTCGACCTTTTGTTGTACAGTACATGCAAATCCACAAAGCGCACATAGCAACTCCCAGCCTGTCCCACACTTTCCCACCAGCATTCTAACGGTGGATTCACACTGAAAGCGCCAAAAACGGCCTGTGGAGGCTCAGGACTCCTGCACCGCTGCTAGCCAAAGTCTGCCGACGCCTGCAGTCAAGCTGCAGAACTGGAGGGAACAAATTTAATATAGTCTACACATATCTATATAAAGCTGCACATCCTCAGTTTCCTATTTCAACATGAATCACACTTTAAAAGGCCTTCTTTATATTTCGGCGTTATTTCCGCGTAGATAAGTGAGAAAGTGAGTTTGATGCTCCTTAACAAGTTTGGTCCTGGATCAACAGCAGCCATCATGAACAGCTGCAGTCTGTCTGGGTGAACACTGACACACCGGGTCATAGTGGATTTGGTCACATTGTTTAAACTGTGTTTTGTGATTAATAAGCAAGGTTTTTAATTATTTTGCGTTGGATCGATGTAGCAAATAAAGGGCCAATCCCAATTCACCCCCTACTTTCTAACACTAGCCCTCACCCACTACCACTAGCCCTAAAAATTAAGCCACAGGCGTAGGGCCCTTGTAATCTCCCCTAGGGATTGGGACACCACTTGCTACGTCACTGCGTGGTTTACGTTCGGGTACGTAAGCGACTGCGTAGTTACGTTTGCACAAACGTCACACCATATCAGGAAGCCCAGAGCTAGAAGCTGTTTTAATTTCCGCTGTAGCGCTGTTAATATGCCACTTTATTAAGTTTTAATATTTTTTCAGGCGTAAAATTAACCGTTAAGATCCCCAACCTGGGCTCAGTTTATCCAAATAACGCCTGTTAAGAAATTTGATCTGATGTTTTCGGGGTGAGAAGAGCCGCCTGGTCGGGAGCTGATTTATGGGTATGCGTTAAATCGTGTAACGAGGAACCATAAACCAGCCTTTATTCTGGCGAGATCTTTGCAACAACGGGCAAGCGAGTGATTATGTACATCCACTGAGTGAATATTATGAAAGTAAAATATATATTTCTCGCTAGAAATGTAATCAAAACGCATTTTTATGCAGAAACTAACTCAAAATATTGATTTTATTCACTAAAAAATAAGAAATGTCCGCCATGTTTTTTTGTTTGATTCAGTCTGCAAATGATGACGTAAAGCATTCTGGGACATTTTTCTGGCCCTCGGTCGCTAAGTCAGCATCTGAAATCCCTCGCTCTGAAGGGCCAGATTGATACCCCCTAGCCCTCGTTATGTTCACTACCCCTACATGCAAAGAGGAATTGGGACACCACTACCCTCACGGGAACGCGCAAAATTTAGGGGTAGGGATGGGTTCAGATCATCCAGCTCCTCAACCATCAGTTATTGTTTCACATGAGCAGTTCAGGTAAAAACGGCAGTCAAATCAGCAAAAATGTCAAGTTTGCTGGATGAAATATATTAATTCCTGATAAAATAAGTGTGTTAGTGCACAGCTCTGCTCCTGTACGCATGTGAGTGAGTGTACGTTTGCGTGAACATGAAAGTACAATCTGCATTGAGGCTTCTCGCTTCAGGAATCCGGTCTGTGATTGGACGCTGCCTCGGCGTCACCGCTGCTCATTTGCATAAAGTTGAGATTTTTCAACTTCAAATTGACTCCTGGATGCTCCAACATGCTGCTCCCAACACCTCCAACGCTTCCGTGGCCTCCGACGCCTCTCGCAGCGCTTTCATAGAAAATGAATGGCAACCGGACGTCTATGTGGCGTTTCAGTTTGAATCCAGGGTCAAACGTCTGCGAGGCTCATGGAGCCTCCTAGAAAGGGACGAACAGGAAAAATGCCCCACACATCGCTACGAAGAGGTTACAGTACCTTGTGTTGCCATTCTGTTGCTTCTTCCTCCTTTTTCCTCTTTGCGTCCTCCAGCAGAGCGATTTTGGCGGTGAACTCTGCTAACTCAGCAGCCTGTTACAAATAACAATTAATTTAACACTGAAATCTAGGATAGCATTTTAACAAGAGAGCAACACATTGGTACTTATGACTGAAATTACTTGAAATATGTCACTAAATTCATATCTCAAAATGCAGTCAAATATTGATAACTACTTTTACACTGCAAAAACTCAAAATCTCAAAGAATATTTGTCTTATTTCTAGTTAAAATGTCTCATTTTTAGTAACAAAATAATCTCATTACACTTAAAACAAGACTTGTCACTGGAAAAAACAACAATTTTCACCTGTTTCAAGTAGATTTTCACTGAAATTAGTAGAAAAATCTGCCAGAGATTTTTTTGCTTGTAATGAGATAAATCTTGTCCCACTGGCAGATTTTTCTACTTGACTAAAATTGTGAAATAAGTTATTTTTCTGGTAATGACTCTTGTTTTAAGTGTAATGAGATTTTTGACTAAAAATGAGACATTTTAACTATTCCTGGTAAGATTTTGAGTTTTTGCAGTGTCTCTTTAAAGATGCATCTTGATGAGTTAAGAAGCAGAACAAGTCAAAGAAAGTGGAAGCTGGCAAAAGGGGGTTGAATCAATGACTAAATAAAACTGTGAAACAGTTTGAAGAGCCGGTGCAGATACCAGCTGCTCCTGGGTCTTCATCTGGTCGGCGGCCTGCTGGGCCAGCGCTGCCTTGGCCTCCTCCGCCGCCTGCCGGTCCCTCTCCAGCCGCTCGGCCTCTTCCTTCGCTCGCTTCCGCTCCTGCTCCAGCTCCAGGGCCTTGCGGGTCTGCTCCTCCAGCTCTGCAGACAAGCAGATGAGTGCCAGAGCCCATGTTTACGGTAGTTTAAGTTTATTTCAGTCATATATACAACAACAAGGAACAACAAGGAAGAGACAGGTTTTTTTCACAAAAAAAGAGCAAAAAAACAAACATATAATATAGACATATACTGTACATACACTTTCATACATACATGTACACACAGATACATGTACTGTACATACATGTCTCTTTTCCCCTTTTTTCAATTACAGCCATAGCTCCCAAATATAAATACACATAATGATTTTTGGAACATAACAGAGGAAGAACATTGCTTAAGTTTGAGATCAACACTATTCCACAGCTGGACCCCTTTAAAAGAAATACATCTTCTTTTAACTTCTTTTATCGCGTTTGGTAACAAAAATCTGCATCCATCTCTTAACTCATATTTACTCTCAGACGCTATAAAAAACTTCTGCACTTCTGTCTGGTAGTGTTTTATTTTTTGCTTTAAACATGATTTGCATTGTTTTATAATAAACCAAGTCTCTTAAACTTCAGAATATGAGAATTTAAAAATAATGGATTGGTATGATCATAATATCCCGCTTTATTTATGATAAAGGATGGCGTTTACCGGCTCTGCAACACGTGTGCCAGCAAAGGTGTCAAGTAACGAAGTACAAACACTTAGTTACCTTACTTAAGTAGAAATTTTGGTTATCTATACTTCACTGGAGTAATTATTTTTCTGCCGACTTTTTGCTTTTACTCCTCACATTTTCACGCAATTATCTGTACTTTTTACTCCTTACATTTTAAAAACAGCCTCGTTACTCTATTTCATTTCGGCCTTTAATAAAAACTATCCAGTTAAATTGCTCCATCCGGATAGAGTGAATTTGGTTGTGGTTGTTTCAGATGTTCTTGTCCAGTTTTGTTCTTACATCCGTTCCCTCAGATTCCTGCAACTAAACTTGGATGTACATTCCAATAAAGGTTAGGATAAATGATAACATGCCTCTGAAGTTTGACTTTTTGCACCATTACAATACTTATAGGCAACTAGTCATCATATCTTCTGCTCTGAAACACTGCCATCAGGCTACTGAACTCCACTCATCTCCATACTCCATTTGTGTTAAATGTATAGTCTGTATGTAAATGTCTGCTTTAATGTCAATGTCTGCTCATGTATGTTAAATGTATAACTGATGTCTGTTGCCACACAGTACTATGTGCTGGCACTATGCTGTGCCGAAAGCAAATTCTGCCGACTTGTTGTGCAGTCCTTAATAAATGAATTGAATTGAAACATGTTAATGCTCAATAGTACACATATATGCTTCTTTAATATATTTGCATTATACTAAGATACATTCATTTTCAATGGCTTTTGTCCTTAATGGCTTTTACCCCCCTTACATTACTTTTACTTTTATACTTTAAGTAGTTTTGAAACCAGTACTTTTATACTTTTACTTGAGTAAAAAACTTGAGTTGATACTTCAACTTCTCCAGGAGTATTTTTAAACTCTAGTATCTATACTTCTACCTGAGTAATGAATGTGAATACTTTTGACACCTCTGTGTGCCAGTACTGACATTACGAGGACAGGAAGAGCTTTCTCACCGTGACTTGTACACAGTAAAACAGCAGGATGTCTGGAAGCTGTCACCTGCAGCAGCTGCTGCCTGAGCAGAGACCCCGGGCTGTCTGGGCCAGAGCTGGAGCTTCATGCAAATTCAGCGTGCAGGACTTTTACTAGCAACACTTCCAGCCTGACCTTTCAGTCAGAGGAATGTGGAAAAGCAACTGTCAAAACGCCTTGTTGACAACCAGATGACACCCAGGCGTTGAGGAATGCCGGAGCATGTAAACGGTACTGTTTTGCATTTAGAGGATTTGACCCCACCTTTCTGGGCTCTTTGTGTCTGTTCTTCGATCTGTCTCAGCCGCTCAATGAGCTCATCTTTCTCTCGCTCTATCCGCTCCTTCTCTTTCTCTGCAAGCTCCCGCTTCTTCTTCTCGTTCTCCAGTTGAGCCCTGTCAAGACAACACAGAGTAATAACTATTAAATATGTGTTAGCAGTTAAGTGATTATTTATAAACAATTAAACTACAGACGTTGTGTATGTTTGTCTGGTGCAGTATGCTTTATTTTCAAGTATAATAAACGGCTAAACCACATTTTCAACGCTTACTTTCCTTCAGTAAGTGGCGAAAAATGTTTTTCTTACTTCTTGTAATAGTCACATAGGTATTTTTAGCTATGCACGCTGATTACTCAAATTAGTTTCAACATCTTTATCAAGAAATTTGATCATTTTTAGGACTAATGGACTAATGTACATACTAATGTATGAGTATATTATGATATGTAATATATTTATACTACTATAAATAGAGGTATGGGTATATTATAAATTATAAAGTCGTTGCAAACTATTTTGCTCAAAAGTGGAACAGATCTGGTGATAGTAGCAAATATTGTTACTTAAGATGTGGATGGTTGGTGGGTTACTTAATCTTTTATTTTTGGTTCAATTTATTATTTCAGGAATTGTAGTGAATGTTTTTCACCCTTTTTGAGTTGGATTATTGTTCTTTTGTATGTCTATGTGTGGACCCCAGGAAGAATAGTCTTCCCATGGTGAAGATTAATGGGGATCTTTTTTAATAAACAATAAACTAACTTGATAATATAAGCCCTTTATGTGGGGGTTTGTTCCTCCTCCATCTCCGTCTCCAGATGATTCAAAATGCTGCAGCATGCCTTTTAACTGGCACACGTAAATATGAACACATTACCTCCATTTTAGCCTCACTCCACTGGCTGCCCATACAGTCTAGGATTCATTTTAAAAGTATTTTATTTACTTTTATCCTTGAATAGTGTTGCCCCGCCGTACCTGTCGGAGCTTCTACACCATTATACGCTCTCTCAGGTCAGCTGATCAGCTGCTCCTGAGAGCCTGAACTCAGAGGAAGCTCAGAGGGAACCACGCCTTCACTGCTGCAGCTGCAAAACTAACAACCTGCCTCAGCAAATCACACAGGACTCCTCTCTGTCTGCTTTAAATCCCCTGTCAAAACTCACCTTTTCTCCTTAACACTTAGCAAGACAGTTGACTTTATTTGATCCTTTTGTTCTCTATTTTATCCTATTTTCTTGATTGATGGAATGACTGTTACCTTTATTTTAAGTCTTTTGACTTACTGTATTTATTTAACATTTTATGTGTTGAGCTGTTTTGTCTTGTTATTTATTCTGTACAGCACTTTGGTTAGCTGTGGTTGTTTTAAACATGCTTAACATATACACACAAACAGGCAAACTAGTGCACACGGTAGAAGACAGGGTTTCCATGTCTTTGGGGCTGAGCACGTACAACGATCAACGGTCTAATGAGATCAGTTCATGGTGTTTGCAGCCTTTATGTCAAACTGAAGAGGTATTTTACTCAACCTTATGAAACTAAACCAAAACCCCAGAACCCACACACATGAACCCACACTGATGAAGAAGTCTGATCCAGCACAGAACTGCAGCCTCCACATACAGGGCCCCTGTGACCTGCAGTCCCCCCCCCCGATCATCTACTGCTGCTCCCACCTGTCTGTGTGGATGTCTGCTGGATGCTGCTGACATCCTGCCCTGCACACCCCCCCCCCCCCACAAAAAACCGTGTTGTTTTCTTGTAGAATGCTATTTTTAAAGGATACCCCTATACATTTCACTGTTTTGGGACTATATTACTATATTATGTGTTAATGATACCAACCAGGTACAGTTTTTTTGTGTTTTCCCGAAAAAGTGAAATTTTCAGATAGGTGGTTATGTTCTTCGGCCCTCGATATGTACATAGAACTCTTAGTTCTCCTGCTCACGGACAGTTAATATCTTTTCTTTAGTACCTTTGACAGTGTCTGTGTCTCTCCTCTCTCTTTTTCCTTCATTCTCTGTCTGTTTTCTCTTCTCCTGCTCTGCCCCCCCTTAATGATCCAGGTCCTGGTCCAGGTTTCTAAGGGAGAGTCCAATGGGAGTTTTTCTTGCCACTGTTTGGCTTAAGGTTTTTCTCCCACTAGGGGAGTTTTTACCCGCTGTGTTTATGTAATAATTGCTCGGGGGTTTATGTTCTGGGTCTCTTGAAAGATCCTAGAGACAACTTCTGTTGAAATAGACGATGTATAAATAAAACTGTATTGAACTGAGTTGACGCTCTGTTTAAGTGCTAAATGATAAAATAAGGTGAATAAAATAAAAATGCGGGACAACCATGATCTGTTTATTTTGCATTTTTTCATCATTTTAAATGTGTTACGAAAGTATGGGATCAGGACTCGATATCAGCAGATACTCAAAATCAAATGACTGAATCATATCGGGGCCAGAACAACCTGATGGGGACATCCCTAGTTGAGGCTGTTGCATCATGACCAGCTTCTACAGATTGAAAGCATCCTGGCAATCTGCACCGTGATCTGGTGTTGGAACTGGACCGTCTCTGACCCAACGCCCACAGAGCTCATGGGCCGGGATCCTCTCAGCGGTGCGATCACGGCCCATGAGCATCTCCTCTCCTCCTGGGCATATCTAGGACAGAGCGCATCAGGAAATCTCCAGCGTCATGTGTACGTCCCTCCATTGCTCCAAGCGTCTCTCCTCACTGCCATGAGGTAAAAGGTTCTAGACCATCCAAACCAGCACAACCAGTAGCAGCTGGAAGTCACAGCTTCACCCCCAGACCACCAGTTTTACACTTCCCTGTACATTTAGAGTAGATTCTATTTTTACATGTTGGCCTATTTCCTTTCATGAAAACACATCTGAAAAGTTTCTCTGTTTTCAACCACGATGGCGTCCTTTTTAATGTCAGTGGATGATCTTGTCACAACTCAACCTGACAGCTGGAAGTGTTGGTGAATCCTTCAGGGACTGCTATATGTTGACTACACTCATCTTCTTTAGGAGCTACTACCTCTTAGTTTAAACAAGACAGTTTCCACAGGGTTCCTTAAAAAGGGACCTATTATGGCATCTAATGCCTATTTTAAACAGGCCTTGAATGTCTTAAAAATAAGCTTTTGATTTTTTTTGCTATATAAATTAGAAATTCAGCCTCTGAGCCATGTCTTTATCATCCCAGTCTCTAACCTCATTATCTATGCAGGATTCTGAGTGGGCGGGGCTATGATAATGAGGCTCTGTGCTGATTGGCTGCCTGAATGACGCGATACACCGCTATGAAAAAATGGTGGAAGGTCCGGCCGGCGGAGTTACCGTGTCCTAACTGCATGTGATGCGAGCGAGCGTCAGCGACAAAATCAATTCCATTGCTTTATTTTCTATTGGACTGTCCTAACTGGACGCAGCGACGCAGCGCTGCGTTTTGAGCTGGCCGTTTCCTGCCGCTCGCGTTGAAAGCCGGTTGAAAGCGCTGTAGGAAACAGTCATGGATGAGGAACGGTTGATCCAGTTAGTTGAAATGAGAAGTTATCTCTATGATTCCTCCTCATTTCACTACAAAAACCTCAATAAAGTAGCAGCTGCTGGAGGGAGATGGACAGAGAGCGTCCGATGTCACGCAGTGCTACGATAGTCGGACGCTCATGCAGTTACACGGTTTTATAGTTGTGGGCGTGGTTTGCATTTTGGTTACGTAACGACAGGAGCAGAATCTTATTGGCTCGTAGATCCACATCACACTGGACGGCTCATCAGGGCGGCTGTACAGACACTGCAGAATTTGGTTGCTTTCCTCCTTCTCTGAGTTGGCAGGCTGAGGGGAGACCACTTTATATATGTTAAAGCAAGAGAAAACCTGTTTTTATTAATAGGTCCCCTTTAAGGAAGATCCTGGTATTGGGGCTCTTTCCAGAGCACCAGGTCATGGAGACGGTAAGCCCTTCAGAGGGTGAGTGTGTGCTCTGCTGCCCCCTACAGGACACACAGCAGACCTGCTGCAACCCTCCCTCACCTAGACCTCATCACACACAATACCTCTGTCCAGCAGAGCTGCTCCTACGACCACCTTCCTCTTCCTGTGGTGTCATCGCTTCTGTCTGATCAGTTATACAGTTCAAGATGGATGGATACGGTGGGAAGAACTTTATTTTTATTCTCCCAGTAATCCATTGGCCTTTAACAAGAGTTACCTGAGTAGTGTTATAAGAAATAAACTCAGAGCACCCCTTAAAATCCTCTGGATGGCTGAGTTGGTCCTTTTCTTCACTGAAACCATTTTAAAAAGGATGATGTGTTCGGATAATAACAATAATAATAATAGAAAAACTCATTTGTGGTTTCTAAAATTTGAAGAATGGCAGACAGGCCCTTTAACTATTAACCCCCGCCCAAATTTTAGTAAGTGTGCAAGCTAGAAGAAACCCACAGAAAGAAAGATAAAGCTAATTTTCAGCAGAATAATTGGAACATATATTTATGCCTCTCCTCTCCGTCTTATCTGCCTCCTCTTTTCTACCCGCCTTCTGCCTTCCTTCATCTTCCCTCTTAAAGGGGAGTTTTTCCTTGCCCCCGCTTGGCTTAAAGGTTTTTTTCCTGCTAGGGGAGGTTTCTTTTTTACTTGCAATTGTTTCTTTTAATAATGTGTCCGGGGGTCATGATGGGTCTCTGAACATCACCTGAAGACAGTGTGTACTGGGATAGATGCTATATACAGGACTGTCTCAGAAAATTAGAATATTGTGATAAAGTTCTTTATTTTCTGTAATGCAATTAAAAAAAAAAAAAAATGTCATACATTCTGGATTCATTACAAATCAACTGAAATATTGCAAGCCTTTTATTATTTTAATATTGGTGATTATGGTTTACAGTTTAAGATTAAGATTCCCAGAATATTATAATTTTTTGAGATAGAATATTTGAGTTTTCTTAAGCTGTAAGCCATGATCAGCAATATTAAAATAATAAAAGGCTTGCCATATTTCAGTTGATTTGTAATGAATCCAGAATGTATGACATTTTTGTTTTTGTAATTGCATTAGAGAAAATCACAATATTCAAATTTTCTGAGACAGTCCTGTAAATAAAAGCGACTGGCCCTGAGTTGAGGATGGAGCTGCCAGGCTGTAAGTGTTTTACCTCTCCATCTGCTTGTGGTGCTTCTCCTCCCGGGCCTGGGCCTTCATCTGCTGCACCTCGATGGTGTCCGGCTTCCTCCTCCTCATGTACAGCTCGTGGTTTCCCATGCACAACGCCAGGATGCGCTTGTTGATCCGCAACCGCGGGGCGTAGAACACAAAGTCCTGACGGAAGCGCAGATGGCATTTTTTATGTTTATGCAAAAATAAATAAATACATTTTAGATAAATAAAATAAATAATTTTTTATTTCATTTTAAATCACTAGTGAATCCGTCAACACTTACTGGAGCTTTCTTGTCGATGGGCTTGATGACAAACTTCTTGTCATTGAAGGAAATGTTCCTGATCTCGCTCCACGGGAAGCCGATCTTTGGCGACAACCTACAAAATAAACATTGAAGTTAATGCCTTTAGTTTATTGAACTATCAGTTCAAGCTCTGATGTTGGGTGACAAAAAAATAAATCATTAAAAACTTTCACATCTTGGCTTGTACATGCACGGGCCATGTGTGCAGAACAATAATACTACAATTCCCCTGCTTGCTTCTCTCCCGCCACAAGAGGGCGCTATTGATCCAGCAATCCAGTCTCATCTCAACGTCCTCCAAATAAAAACTAATCGCTTCATCAAACCACCATTTGTTAAAGCAGCTAGCGGATAACAGCAGACACTAAATGTGGGTTAAATTAACTAATTATGTCTCCAAACTCTCTCTTATTGTGCGGGCCAACTGCAGAGGGGGATCTTTCTAAAATAAATCAAGACTGGGTGTTACTGGAAACATGATTTGTTCGTCTTTCTCTCTAATATCAATGTTCAGTCTCCTTTCTGTGATAACTAAAACCGACTTGACTAGTTCCCAACAGTCCGTCTTCATGATCTCTAAATAAATAAAAAACACATTTCTGTCCTGTTCATGAAGCAGCCTTGCTCACCTAGAGGTGGCTGTAAAGGGCTATATTAATGAAGTGCACTTACATTTACATAAAAATTGATATTAAGGATGTTTGTTGTAACATTTTGTCTCGTTTTGGTCAACGAAAACACATTTCAGCAGAGTTTTTATTATGTAATCTACATTTTAGTATCGTTTTTATTTGTCTACGATATTGCATTATACAGGACTGTCTCAGAAAATTTGAATATTGTGATTTTCTGTAATGCAATTAAAAAAACAAAAATGTCATACATTCTGGATTACTTACAAATCAACTTATATATTGCAAGCCTTTTATTATTTTAATATTGCTGATCATGGCTTACAGCTTAAGAAAACTCAAATATCCTATCTCAAAAAATTTGAATATTCTGGGAATCTTAATCTTAAACTGTAAGCCATAATCAGCAATATTAAAATAATAAAAGGCTTGCAATATTTCAGTTTATTTGTAATGAATCCAGAATGTATGACATTTTTGTTTTTTTAAATTGTATTACAGAAAATAAAGAACTTTATCACAATATTCTAATTTTCTGACACAGTCCTGTATATCTAATTAACGTTATCGTCACATGACCAGCATTTACGTTGTGTCTCTTCTTCCTCAGGTGATAAAGGTTCGTTGACCATGATATTTAGTCACAATTTTCACGAAAGAAACTTTAATCGTACTTTAATCGTACCTTAAACAGACACATGATTTGTTTGTCTTTCTCTCTAATATCAATGTTCAGTCTCCTTTCTGTGATCATTAAAACCGACTTGACTAGTTCCCAATCGTCTGTCTTGGTGATCTCTGAATAAATAAAAAGCACATCTCTGTGCAGGGGAAGCAGCCTCGCTCTAGTGTGAGTGTGCACGTGCGTGAGAGCCGGTTACTTGTCTTCGTGCTCATAAATGTTGAGGCCCAAGGCGTCGACCCCCAGCCACAGCTCTGTGCCCTTTTTGTTTTTGATCTCAAAGTAGTTGACGCCGTACATCTCCAGATCCTGAGCGATCTTCAAGTACTCCATCATCGCATCTTCCCTGCAGGCACAAACACAAGCAAAACATGCACAATCTTTCAGATCATCAAAAGAATTTGAACTCAGCTGGAAGCAAACTAATTTGAGGCAAGTCTTTTGAACTGTTGTTCAATCAGGAACAAGCGTCTTAACTGGTTTGAAGACAATAAACCAGGTTGTAACTGCTCTGGAAGACAGAGGATGGATACATCTATATATTCCTCTTCCTATGAACTACAACCAGTACTGGAGTTGAGGGGGGATGAGGGGGGATGAGGGGGGATGGCATCCCTCCTGAAATAAAAACAGTCAAAATCATCCCCCCTGTAAAACTGCCATCCCTCCTTTCCATCCCTTATGTCATTTCATCAATGAATGTGGTTTTACTGCTATTTCAACATTTAGAGTCATCACCAGAAAAATAACACCAGAAAAATGTGACAATTTTCACCTGTTTCAAGTACATTTTCACTTGAAATAAGTAGAAAAATCTGCCAGTGACACAAGATTTATCTTCTCATTACAAGCAAAAAAATCTTGTTTCACTGGCAGATTTTTCTACTTATTTCAAGTGAAAATCTACTTGAAACACGTGAAAATTGTTGTTTTTTCCAGTGATGAGTCTTGTTTTAAGTGTTATGAGACTTTTTAACTAAAATGAGACATTTTAACTAGAAATAAGACAAATATTCTTGTTAAGATTTTTTGTTTTTGCAGTGATCCATGTTACTTATCCTGTGAAGGACAGAGTCATATTGATAAGTTCAGAAAAGTGTTTTTTATTGTTGTGTTTTGATGTATTTGATGTAAGTCCAGTGGATATTTAAAGCTTACAGAAGGCTGCATTTAACTGCTGCTATGTCATTCCTGCAGTATTTCTGCAGGTGTTTTGGTCACTGCTATTATTTGTAATATATTATATTATTTGTAATCAGCACAAATTATCTGTCCCCATATGATAAAATCCACCATCCCCCCTGATTTTTTTTTTTACAACTCCAGTACTGACTACAACTGTCTCATTAAATAGCAGACAACAATAATGCAGCTCTCCACAGGACACTTGGACCACTTTTCCATTGTACAACAACAAACCGTGATGGACACGCGTAACTGTCTCCTCCGCCAGCACTGACCTGAGCATGCTCCGGTGCTCCTCGTGCCACGTCTGGATCCTGTCCTCCCACTGCTCCTTCGTCAGCTTGTGCTGCTCCAGAACTCTGCAGAACACACGTGCACAAAGAAAAGGACAAACAGATCGATGTCTTCAAGATGTTAACAAGGCCTGAACAGCATCGTACCTAGAGTTGTTTCTGTCAGCCTGTTTCCATTTTAGTTTTAGTCTAGTCTTTGGGTCAAGCTATCATTTTAGTTTTAGTCATGTTCATTCTCCTTTTAGTCGTGTCGAGTTTCAGTCGACTAAAAGTCTGAGCATTTTAGTCTTATTTTAGTCAGAATTGTCCAGGACCATTTTAGTCTAGTTTTAGTCAAATATTGTATTTAGCCAAACCCATTTCACAATTCAAACAAGGTTATCTTATTATTATATTATCGTGACCTTATAGACTCAAGAATACATTCATTCCAGATACAGAAGACTCTAATTTGAGTTAACACAACATATTTATTTTTCCGCATTTCTCTCCATCTTTTTCTTTTTCGACGACACAGTGGGTTTTCTTTTCCACGTAGGAAAAGTGTATCCAAGAGATGGTCTTTTCTTCTTCTCCAGCCCCAGAGCAGATCCCCACGTTTCTCTATGTAACTTTGTTTTTAACTGACGTGAACCTAGAGCTCTGCGTTAACGGCATCAGCCTCTAACTCTGCAGCTGCATCTTCTGGATCTGATTCCCCGCTGCAGCGACTGGGATTGAGGACTAACGTCACCCAGCAGAACTAAACCAGAGGAAACTACTGAAAACATGGACATTAAACCAGAGAAACTACTGAAAACATGGACATTAACGATCTGTGGTAGAACATTTCGTCTCGTCTCATCTCGGTCAACGAAAATGAAGACACATTTTAGCAGAGTTTTTATTTTGTAATCTACATTTTAGTCTCGTTTTTATTCGTCTACGACAGAGGTTTTCAACTGGTTTTGTCCCAATCCCACCATTATAACCAAGAAGCAACTCTGGGACCACTGCTTTTGGGGATGTTTGTTTTATTTTGCACCTTGCTTTTAAATAAGAGTATGGGCCTATATAGGCTATTTATTTGCATCAGTGTCTATTTTTATTTGTACCTTTTGCTATGAAAAAAAAAAAAAAAAACAGTCAATGAAAAATGAATAGGAAGCCAAGAGGGCTTATAATATTACAAAATTCACTCTCACTCATTTGACATATAATTTGGATGGGTAAATTATTCACAAAAATGAATAGTAAATGGAAAATAAATTGAGACTAAAGAATAAATATATATTTTTTAATAATTATTGTTGTTCCATTTACAATTTCACAGACCACCTGCAATACCGCCACGGACCACCAGAGGGCAGCGGAACACCGGTTGACAATCCCTGGTCTAGATATTGCATTATATATTTAATTATCCTTATTGTCACATGACCAGCATTTGCGTTGCATTTTCATTTTCCTCAGGTGATGAAGGTTCGTTGACAACGATATTTAGTCAGAATTTTCTTTGACGAAAGCAACTTTAAATCGTACCAAACAGACAGTTCCACAGTGTCAATATTTGTTGATCTATATTAGTCGATAACACATTTTTAATGAACCTGAAGTTAATGGTTGGGCCAAACAGAGCTGCTCTACCTCTGTGGCAGCAGCCGGTCGGCTGCCAGGTACCCGGGCTTGTGACTGTCCTGGCTGTAGTCGCCGTACTTGGCCTGCACGGCGTAGGAGCCGAGCAGCACAGCCGTCTCTGGAGGACAGTAGTTCTCATCGTTCAGAATGGCCTCTTTCACCTGCAGAGGACGCACGTGCAAAAACACACATGCACTCTGAATGACGGCCTAGAAATAGAAATCCACATGTGTCACATTGATGGTGATTACAATACAGTCAACCCAGTGGTTTCTAGGTTAACTGGATAGACAGCCACTGAATCTGGCAAAAAACATCAATAAAACATAATTTAGCCCCAAAGTTTATAATACTGGTACTCAGGTTTGGACTTTCAGTTTTCAGACCTCATCTCCTAATGATGATACATTTACAGGACTGTCTCAGAAAATTAGAATATTGTGATAAAGTCCTTTATTTTCTGTAATGCAAAAATGTCTTACATTCTGGAAACCATAATCAGCAATATTAAAATAATAAAAGGCTTGCAATATTTCAGTTGATTTGTAATGAATCCAGAATGTATGATTTTTATTTTTTTTTTATTTTTTTTTTATTTTTTTTTTAAATTGCATTACAGAAAATAAAGAATTTTTTCACAATATTCTAATTTTCTGAGACAGTCCTGTATATCCAGCAGCAGTACTAGATAGATAATCAGGCCATGATGTCTCACCTGCACCGTTACTTATGTTTGCACACAGCGAATAGCAGAATACCCCCCCGAAAAATAAATAAATAAAAATTATGCAGTCAAAAGGTAGAAAGAATTGGGACTGCAAACATGTCTTTATTAACTTTTCATCCAAGTATCTACATCTGAATTTTGTGGTTTTTCTCAACTGTGACCCAACTAGCATTTACTCTGTCCGTTACTGCAGAGACGAGCAGGTGTTCATTCTTGTACATTTACAATAAAAACATTCCACGTACTGTAAATGTTCCTCCTGAGTAACTGGAGGAACATTTATGTTCTCCACGGGGATGCTGCAACAACATTGTTAATTTACACAAAGGAAGCAGAAATCCCACATGTAGGAAGCCCACGACACACCTGTGGCTTCTGCCAGGGATGTTTATGTGACGGTTGCTCACTTACCGTCAACGCTGGGTGTGAAAAGTACATCAAGAACACATTAAAATCCCTTAGAAGTATTTGTGGAGCTCAATTTTTCTGGGATGCTTCAATCTTCTTTTTCAGTGACGGCAGCAAAAGAGATAGATTTTCCTATAATTTGTCTGGGGACTTACAGCACCTGGCCCTGTCCTGGTTACAACATACACACTGTGCAGCTCAGGCAGAAAAACCTGCTCTTATGTTGAGAGAACTGGGCCACACAAGTGCACAAACATTGTACATATGTTTTTTAAATATAACTAATTTTTAAGCAGCCCTGAACTAAAACAGGAACAGGTCAACTGGAAGGGGTTTCTGCAGACTGCATTAGGGCTCTCCATCTGGGACAGTTTGCCAACGAACTTGCTCACATGTGCCAGTGTGTCTGCGTGCACGAGGCTCTTTCTGTGCTCCACTTGGGAGGGAATGAAGCAGATGAGATATGCAGCTTGTACAGGCGCTTCAACTCCTTTCTCTTTTCTTCTACTGGGTTTTCTGAACTGAAACATGATCCACAGAACAGCCACGCTTATTCAACGGGCAAATTCATTAGTTGTAGTTTCATAGCTAAAGTCAGAAAGAGATGAATCAAACCCTCAGTGGAGCAGCAGAGGCAGAAACACTGCCTGGAAGAACTCCGGCTGTTCTGAGCGTCCTCTGGAGCTTCTGCTTCTACAAGGATCATCTCTATCTGCTCTTTGGTCTGATTTAGTAACTAACCATCCTTGTTCCAACCACCACAGTCACTGATAAGAGCTGATTTAGGTGTTTCTTGTTATCATATTTTAAACACCCCGCCTCTAGGAAAGCTGAAGTTTTTGTAATAAAATAAGCTGGAATTACCTGATAAAGTACCAGGTATCCTTCATTATAAGCACACAACAGTAAATCAGATCCACTTTTTAGAATATGTTCACCTGATGTTGTATTTTGGTTAACTTGAGCCTCCAGACGTAACAGAAGCAACTGGTTGGGTACCTGAAGGAAGAAGAGCTTCTGGGTGATCTCCTGGATGAGTTCCTCAGAAACATCCTCTGGGAAGAACTTTGCTCGGAACTTGAACTGCAGAGGATTCTCCTTCTTCACGTCCTGCTGGGTCACCTGGAGGAACAACCATTGTTTTGTCACACTGTGTATGTATTCAATAATCCTGATGGATCTATCTATGCAAACACCAGTGTTGTGTGTTACGGAAATTAAACCCCTTTTACAGCTATTAAATCCCCAATCCTACTCGCAGAACCTGGATTTTGGACGTATTAATGCAGGTCTGGACCACTCAGGGCCCATTTCTTCCAGAGGATGTGGAATACTGACTGTGTGACCACAATACACAGCTCCCACATGTGCTCGTACTTCCCAGAGCTTTTCATGATGAAGAGTTTGATGTGACATGTGAGGGGTCAGAGATGACAATCATCCAGTTTAGGTCTAAATCTTTAGGAACTGATACTTCAATGATATCATGCACCGATGAGAAATCTGCAAGTCCCTTTCACTCTTCCTGGAATAATGTTTTTTTTTTTAAAACACTTTCTTAATGGATGTTACAGTGGAGATACCTGCTCACGTCTGCCCTTCACAAAATCCTCATTTCATGGAGGCTGCTTTTCTATCAAGTCTTGATTGCCAATCAATCATCAGATGACACATCAAATTTTTCTTCTCCCCAACTCATTACAAGCCAAATATTTCCACCACCCCACCGAAACTTGAATGGAATGTTTTGCAAACCTGAAATGCAAAGTCTGTGAACAACAAGTGATATTCAGTTTATGACAAAACATTAAATATCTTGTGTTCATGCACCGTGCATCAAAATAAAGTCAAAATAGATCTAAGAATCGATATCATCTCAAGTTTTTCCGTTTCCTTTTGTAATTTATTAGCAGAAATGACAAACACAGCATTGAACTGAAGCTTTGCTGTGTGGTGAATACGACAGCAGCTCCTATTGGTTTATAATTTTATAAGGGTTTATAAGGGTTTCTCACCTTCTTGTTGAGTTTGAGCCACGTCACGTAGCCTTTGCTGTCCGTGTACTGCAGACCGAAGAACCAGACCTCCCTCAGACCCACCGTCTTCACCACCTGGAAACAAATACTTTTTATTCTTTCCCATCTTTAAATCAAGTTTTATTACCTGCATTTAAGTTCAAATTAAATTGATATCATGGCCAAGCTGACCTTATAATGTATGCAGCAAAATATTATGAATATTTTCAATATTTATCAATATACAAGTTTGTCTTTTAAACCATTTTTAATTATAATCCTGACATAACATGTTTAAGACCACAAATTGCATCTTTGCAGCATCTCTGAAGTGTCAATGACTAACAGCAAACACGACAAGTCTCTATAATGCCTTTAACATTTCTTTCTCCTTCACTTTGAACCTTGTTTTTGCTGCACTCTCTTTCCAAACACACCGACCACCAACCCTTTTCCCAACGGGACTGTGGCCACTCACCAACTCAGTCTGCTCCGTCAATATGAAGCACACCTACCATGTAATTAGCTCAGTTTCACAGAAAGAAACAACTTAAACAAGCTGCACGTATCAATCACATGCATAAGCAATTACGTAACTACCTCTCTAAAATATGCTGTAGTAAGTGTAGCTGTGTAATTGATGACATTTGCAGAGAGACCCACATTCACTCACACACAAAGAGGACTCAGTGGGAGTGGGAATGTGGGATGAGGAATGTGGATGCCGACAGGCCCGCATGATTTAAGAGGAACAACGTGGTTGAACAAATTGAGGAGGGGAAAAAAAGGCAAACAACGAGTTAAATCATTATCACCCATCAGTGTTGGTGTTCTGACGCAGACTCTTCCTGGGGTTGTTTGATGAGGAAGCTCGCCTCTAATTCAAAGACCTCAGCTCAGAATTATTACTTTCACTGCAGCGATGCAGCCTCCACCTTCTCTTCATCCACTACTGGAAATGTGTTGCTGTTCTCCAATTCTGGATGTTTAGTTTTTTACACATCCTATATACACAACAACGTTAATCAGCAGAAACCCTGAAAACCTTCAAAAGGTTTAAATAAATTAAAGGGTTAAATTTTGATTGCATTTTAGAAAACTTTCCATTTATATACAGAATTTTACTTTCTGGATTAATAAAAGTATTACTGCGTGGAGCTGAATGTGCCGTACATGTTCTTTGTTGTTACGCATGACATTTTTATGCTACTATTGTGTCTATATTTTCCTCTGTGATTTACAGGCATCATTCTGCTCTTGAGCAAGGGAAAGCATTTTTAATGGCCAGCTAATATAAAACTTCTTAGATGAAAGTTAAACTGGAAGGTGGCAAAAAAAAAAATAAAAAATTTAAATCTAGAGCTGAGTAGAGAGGCCGGTATGTGTGCTTAGTTTCAGAGAGTGTGAGTGTGAGTGAGTGAGATGGGTCAAGCATAAGAAGATTCAGTACGGTATTCAAAAGGAAACCCAAACAACTGCATGCTGACAGCTTTACTGACACTGAAATTAAAACTTTCCTCACCAGATCTCATCATTAGAGTTTTTAACCATGAGGTTGATCAGATTCCACCTTTCACACATGGCAGTGATCATCATGCAGGTATGAATACTGGTTTCCAGGGTAAAATTAGCAGTATTCTCACACTTCTCTAAATAATTCATTGACGCCCTGAGGCTGTACTTCCAGGAAGTGAGAAGCCAGATTCAGACTCGGATATCAGTGTGTCACCACAACACCGGTGCTGGAGCTGCTGCAGGCAGCAGAGAGACAAGGACACCAAGTCTAGCATGAAAATTAAACTTGGTCGCTGCCGGGATGTCTCCACTGCGTGGGGGATCTGCCTGTGCTGGGCTGGCCCCCCAACTCACCGGGCTGGGGGGCCAGCCAACCCGGTGTGTATGTGGGTGGGAATGTGTGTATGAGTATCAGTGTGCAGATGGATGTGAAAATCTATCTGGATGAATTTACAACTCTAAATTATTGCATTAAACTACCGGTATAAATAGTGCACATTGCGTATAGATTTATTTATTTTGTGTACAATCATTGAAACAGATTCATTTATTTATATAGATTTATTTACAAGAGGTTCTATGTTTAATACGTGAGTGTATGCACATATGTATATCTATAGATGTGCTTTTGTAATACTGTATTTGACCCGGTCTTTGTGTGTTTTGACCGTATAGAAACGTAATTCTTGCCATTTTAAGAATGAGATGTACCTGCTGTACTCTACTGCCCTTACTTTTTAACAACTTGTCCTTTTTATTATTTTACCTCTTTTCCTTATCATTTTATTTGTTATTTACTGTTTAATTGTGTCTTGCCGCTTTTAGTGTTGATGTAAAGCTCTTTGAATGACCTTGTGTTGAACTGTGCTATACAAATACACTGGCCTTGCTTATACAGGACTGTGTCAGAAAATTAGAATATTGTGATAAAGTTCTTTATTTTCTGTAATGCAATTAAAAAAAAAAAAAAAAGTCATACATTCTGGATTCATTACAAATCAACTGAAATATTGCAAGCCATTTATTATTTTAATATTGCTGATTATGGTTTACAGTTTAAGATTAAGATTCCCAGAATATTCAATTTTTTTTTAGATAGGATATTTGAGTTTTCTTAAGCTGTAAGCCATGATCATCAATATTAAACTAATAAAAGGCTTGCAATATTTCAGTTGATTTGTAATGAATCCAGAATGTATGACATTTCTGTTTTTGTAATTGCATTACAGAAAATCACAATATTCTAATTTTCTGAGACAGTCCTGTAGATACATAGATTCCTACTAGTGTTAATGTTGTTATTCTCTATAAAATAGTTTTGACATGTCTGGAATGAATCAATAACTGAACTGAACCATCTTTGCAGTAATGCTGGGTGGTTTGTTCTGACCAGACAGACGTGTAGAAGCATCAAACAGCTTCAGGAAGAATCTGCTGATTTGATAGTGCACATGCAGACGAACATGGAGGAACGCTCAACAAGAAAACAAAGATGTACAGTACAGTCTGATCTGAAACAACACTAGCCTTTCACTTCCTAGACAGTGTGCACTCACAACAACACATCCACCCGTCCGTTGTTTCCCAAAAGCTGCCCGTTTAGACAAGGAGCACTTTGTGCCCCATGTCTCAAAAGGACCAGCACCAATCCAGGCCATCCATCAGCCTCTGGCCTCCAACAACAACAACAGATTAGTAACAGATAACCAGCTCTTCAGATTCCTTCAGGTGCTCAAGGTTCACCTAATCCCAGTAATATCTAAGTTGCATTTTGCCGCTAGGGCTGGGCGATATGGACTAAAAAATGTATCACGATAATTTCTGGCATTTATCCCGATAACGATAAAAAAAATTACCAATTCAACTCCACCTTTGTAACTATAAATCTATCACCACATTCAGTCTTTGGAGCCCCCAAAACACTGTTCTAAAAGATACTAAACTACACCAATTAAATTGAATTAATAAAATCAATTAAATTAGTACACTTGTACTGCAAAACTGGAATCCATCCATCCTTCCTTCCTTCCTTCCTTCCTTCCTTCCTTCCTTCCTTCCTTCCTTCCTTCCTTCTTCCTTCCTTCCTTCCTTCCTTCCTTCCTTCCTTCCTTCCTTCCTTCCTTCCTTCCTTCCTTCCTTCCTTCCTTCCTTCCTTCCTTCCTTCCTTCCTTCCTTCCTTCCTTCCTTCCTTCCTTCCTTCCTTCCTTCCTTCCTTCCTTCCTTCCTTCCTTCCTTCCTTCCTTCCTTCCTTCCTTCCTTCCTTCCTTCCTTCCTTCCTTCCTTCCTTCCTTCCTTCCTTCCTTCCTTCCTTCCTTCCTTCCTTCCTTCCTTCCTTCCTTCCTTCCTTCCTTCCTTCCTTCCTTCCTTCCTTCCTTCCTTCCTTCCTTCCTTCCTTCCTTCCTTCCCTTCCTTCCTTCCTTCCTTCCTTCCTTCCTTCCTTCCTTCCTTCCTTCCTTCCTTCCTTCCTTCCTTCCTTCCTTCCTTCCTTCCTTCCTTCCTTCCTTCCTTCCTTCCTTCCTTCCTTCCTTCCTTCCTTCCTTCCTTCCTTCCTTCCTTCCTTCCTTCCTTCCTTCCTTCCTTCCTTCCTTCCTTCCTTCCTTCCTTCCTTCCTTCCTTCCTTCCTTCCTTCCTTCCTTCCTTCCTTCCTTCCTTCCTTCCTTCCTTCCTTCCTTCCTTCCTTCCTTCCTTCCTTCCTTCCTTCCTTCCTTCCTTCCTTCCTTCCTTCCTTCCTTCCTTCCTTCCTTCCTTCCTTCCTTCCTTCCTTCCTTCCTTCCTTCCTTCCTTCCTTCCTTCCTTCCTTCCTTCCTTCCTTCCTTCCTTCCTTCCTTCCTTCCTTCCTTCCTTCCTTCCTTCCTTCCTTCCTTCCTTCCTTCCTTCCTTCCTTCCTTCCTTCCTTCCTTCCTTCCTTCCTTCCTTCCTTCCTTCCTTCCTTCCTTCCTTCCTTCCTTCCTTCCTTCCTTCCTTCCTTCCTTCCTTCCTTCCTTCCTTCCTTCCTTCCTTCCTTCCAAAAACGTCATCAACAGGAATTTATCATTTTTACCGCGAGATGACAAATTCTTACCGTGGGGAATTTCTTTGACGGTTTATCGTGAACGGTAAAATATCGCCCATTCCTATTTGCACCCTTCAGCTGCTGGGGATGTGTTGGTGCTCCGAGTCATGGTTATGAAATAAACAAACATATATGAATGTGTGTCTCACCTGGTCAAAAAGCTGTTTGCCTGTTGTGTTTGGCTGGATGGCAAACTCCAGCTCAGCGTCCATGGTGGTGACGCGCACATTGATCTGCAAAAACAACACATGACAATAAATGTCATTTGTCAAATGTCAGTAAATGACAACATTACATAAAACATTAATATAACATTTGATCTCCCAGCCATGCTGCAAACCTTCAGCGTTCTTGGGTAGAGCAGTGCTGATGCTAGAAAGTAATCACATTCTGTTCTGCAACTGTTAGCAGCACAAACGTGCCCCAACTTTACTAAATTACTATAAAAATATTTCTAAGAAGTATATGCTATGAGGCTTTCAGCGCCAGCATCATGGAGACAAGGGTTCATTCTCTGAGGACTATGAAAACTAACTGTTTTTACAACCACACACAAACTGGCACCTGCGATTACACCTTTGATTTTTTTTTTGGAGTACATTTAACTTGAATCACTTGTGATGTTGGACAAAACTACTGTTCCTGCCAGAAGTAGTGCGGCTCAGATGCATGAGATAATCAAGAACCGTCTGATTTTGTTTCCCTGGTTGTGTTATTAGACAACACAATGAATAAGTTGTTATGAAAGAAATAAGATCTGACATTCACTTTGGCAATGAGAAACATTTTTATTGGCTCGGGTGGAAGTCTCCATTGGAAAAAAAAACAAAAAAAAAACAAACAACAATTTGACAGGCTTTTTTTGTGGTGGCTTGAGAGATGACAAATGGTTACATAGCAAAGAAGGATAGGGTTTGTAAGTGGGAAAATTACAGACGCATTCATTTTATACGTATATACACAGGACTGTCTCAGAAAATTAGAATATTGTGATGAAGTTCTTTATTTTCTGTAATGCAATTAAAAAAACAAAAATATCATACATTCTGGATTCATTACAAATCAACTGAAATATTGCAAGCCTTTTATTATTTTAATATTGCTGATTATGGTTTACAGTTTAAGATTAAGATTCCCAGAATATTCTAATTTTTTGAGATAGGATATTTGAGTTTTCTTAAGCTGTAAGCCATGATCAGCAATATTAAAATAATAAAAGGCTTGCAATATTTCAGTTGATTTGTAATGAATCCACAATGTATGTACATGAGGTTTCTATGTACATGAGGTTTCTTCAGAACAGTCAAGGGTCTGTTATGGTGTTCCGCAGGGTTCACTGCTAGGGCCAATCTTGTTCAGTTTATACATGCAGCCATTGGGAAGTATAATCCAGAATCACGGCATACACTTTCATTGTTATGCTGATGATACGCAGCTCTACTTGTCTATGAAGCCGGATGAAACAGAACCGTTAGTTAAACTTCAGGCATGTCTTAGGGACATCAAGGACTGGATGTCCAGAAACTTTTTGCTTCTAAATTCAGATAAAACATAGGTTATCATTCTTGGTCCAGAGCATCTTAGGAAGGGATTAGATGGTGTTGCGATGGCTTCCAGTGCAACTGTGAGAAACCTTGGTGTTATTTTCGATCAGGATTTGTCGTTTAAACCATATGTTAATCAGGTTTGTAAAATAGCGTTTTTCCATCTCCGTAATATTGCAAAAATTAGGAAAATACTCTCGCAGAGTGATGCAGAAAAACTAGTTCATGCGTTTGTATCTTCTAGACTAGATTACTGTAATGTGTTGTTAGCAGGATGTCCAAGTAATTTGCTGAATAGGCTCCAGCTGATCCAGAATGCAGCAGCACGAGTACTGACAGGAATTAGCAGGTGAGACCACGTCTCTCCAGTGTTAGCGTTGCTCCATTGGTTACCCGTAAAATTCAGAATCCAATTTAAAATTCTATTACTTGCGTATAAAGCCCAAAACGGCTTAGCTCCGCATTATTTGCAAGACCTGATAGTGCCTTATGTTCCTGTCAGAGCTCTCTGCTCTCAGAGTGCAGGTTTACTCGTAGTTCCTAGAGTATCTAAATGTAGATTTGGAGGGCGGGCGTTCTGCTATCAGGCACCACTACTATGGAACCAACTTCCAATCTGGGTTAAGGGGGCTGACACCACCTCCACCTTTAAAACTAAACTTAAAACCTTTCTGTTTAGTAAAGCCTATAGTTAGTGTTTAGTAAACCTCTAGCTGGTGTTGGTAAATCTCTAGGTAGTGTAAACTTTAGTGTGTCAGAGTCGCTCCTGTAGTTTCTTGTGCTGGCCCCCCCTTCTCCTCCCTTTTCTCTCTTTTGTCCATGTTGCAGCATCCTTTGCCGGACACCGGAACCTGCGGCGTGGGAGTGAGGGGGGCAGGGTAACAGCCCGGGCAGGCGGGGGAGAAGGTTTGTCCGTCAAGACTCCTCTCCTTGGCCCTGCCCCTTTTCAACCCTTCCCCGACCCTGCACCCCAACCTGGGACTTGCTGATTGGGCCGGAGCTTCGGGAGCTGCGTGCTGGCCTGCGGTCCCCACCCCCGGTCATCCCGTTGCTGCTTCCACCTGCCTGCTGTGCTGTTGCCGTCCCTGACCCACCAGTCTGGCCCTCGGCAGGAGGGTCCCCCCTTACGAGCCTGGTCCTGCTCAAGGTTTCTTCCTCCTAAAGGGGAGTTTTTCTTGCCACTGTTTGGCTTAAGGTTTTTCTCCCACTAGGGGAGTTTTTACCTGCCATTGTTTATGTAATAACTGCTCGTTGGTCATGTTCTGGGTATGGGTCTCTGGAAAGCGTCTAGAGACAACTCTGTTGTATTAGATGCTATATAAATAAAATTGAATTGAATTGAATGTATGACATTTTTGTTTTTGTAATTGCATTACAGAAAATCACAATATTCTAATTTTCTTACATTAATAAAAAAAAATATATACATACATACATACATACATACATACACATATATATATATATATAAATTCCTTTGTCTCCTGTCCTCCAAATAACAAACTAGAATATATTAAACTGAATTCATATCTATGTGTATCAAACAATCAGGGGCAGTGTCAGCATCTAAAAACATGGCTTCCCACAGATGAGCTGCCTGATAATATTCTCAGCTGTTGGCCGATGCCCAGTTTTATAAAATGGTCACTAAATCATGTCATTGATTAAGCAACTTACAAAAGGGCACTATATTTTCAGCTATGTGAAACCACCATCACATCTGTGGTCTTTCCATCACGTCATCTCATGTGATACGACAGGAAAGTGATGCTACTAGTGTGTGCCCCGCACTTCACCCACGGTATCTTTAGTTACACTTTACAGCAGACCGTACAACGCCGTATGTCTCAGACACAGAGCACCTCTGGGTGACTGCACAAACTGTGCCCGTTGTAGGAGCACTTTTTGGAAAGATATTTATTTGTAAACGTTCATGCAGACATACCGTGGACTTGTCTGCATCTAAACTCTGGGAGACGGAGGCATCACAGACATACCAAAGCTTATGGGAGCAGTAGTGCCATACCATAATTACAAAGATTAAATTAAACAAAGAAAAAGAAATTGGTATTCAGTTTTAACATGAGGATAAAATATGAATTAGAATTAATCTATAAAAAAAAATGTAGCCCTACCTCTGACCACAATGAACAAAAAGGACATGCAGACACTATTTTTTAATGCAAGCAGATTACTTAAACTTAAACAAAGCTGCATCATTAGGTTCATTGTTCATTGGCTATAAAAAAAAGGAAAAAAAAAAAGCAGGAGTGGGAGAAAAGCCAGTTGTGATACAGTATGTGTGTTGTGGGGGATGTACTGTAATCAGGTGAAACTGCACTTCAGTCATTTTTAAAGCATGAACTGATTTTAACAAAGTAAGGAGTTCTACGTGTGATTGTTATCTGCCCGTCCTGTCGCTTCATGTTGGATAGTAATACGTCGGCCCTCGGTGCTGCAGTGAAGCCATGATGACTGCAGTGAAACCAAGCAGCCCTGTCCTCAAGTAACCCTGGCACAGAGGAAGATCCAGGCCAGAGAGAATCAGAGGAGGTGACAGAGAGGTAACAACGCTGCAATGAGAACCAGCCCCGGGCAAAACACTAGTGGGGGGTTGATTTGGTGCATCTGTGGGGCCTAAAGCTAAATAACCACTGCACTTGTGATGCCTGAGCTTTGTGGGGACAAAAGTCCTGAGGTAGGACCATTTTAAATGGCTATTTGGAATCAAAACTTGTTTTTAGGGTTACAGGTAAAAATAAAGTCAACACAGAGTATACTGTAGGTTCAGCTTTTGAGATGATTCAAGTTTAGATAAAAAGGTGCTAGGCATTATTTTTAGGTTAGTCCCAACAAGGTTCAGTAGTAAAACTGTGCATTTGTTTTATATACACATACAGGACTGTCTCAGAAAATTAGAATATTGTGATAAAGTTCTTTATTTTCTGTAATGCAATTTAAAAAAAACAAAAATGTCATACATTCTGGATTCATTACAAATCAACTGAAATATTGCAAGCCTTTTATTATTTTAATATTGCTGATTATGGTTTACAGTTTAAGATTAAGATTCCCAGAATATTCTAATTTTTTGAGATAGGATATTTGAGTTTTCTTAAGCTGTAAGCCATGATCAGCAATATTAAAATAATAAAAGGCTTGCTATATTTCAGTTGATTTGTAATGAATCCAAAATGTATGACATTTTTGTTTTTGTAAATGCATTACAGAAAATCACAATATTCTAATTTTCTGAGACAGTCCTGTACATCGAAAAACAAGAGACAAATAATGCCTGAGGGAATCTGTAAGAAAGGCCAGCAGCGACAAGACAAGTGTCAGACAGCTCAGCTGACCTGAAAAATATACACCGAGAGCATGCGCACACACACACGACACAACAGAAACTGTCCTGCAGACACCAACAAACCCTCCCTAGCCATGAGCTTAGTCTGTCTCTCTCTCATACACTCAAACTAATGAACTCTGCCCATCAACCAAAATCCACAAGAATCCTCATCTCATTTATTCCTTTTTGGAACATTCAATAAATCCATAAAACTGCTGCAGACGACACATCCTGGTGGATTAGCTCATCAAATTTAAAATAACCATTTATTGTCGATGTCCGTTTCCAGCTCTGCAAAATGTTACATTGAAAAACAGAGGAGGAAAGACCAGATCTTTTGCATAAATATGAGGTTAAAGTTGCATGCATGCGTTGGTTCAGCGGGAGGTGCACCGGTACGGCAGGGTGTTTGTGCAGCAGTCGCTGGGAGAGCGTGGGAACGCACCCACACGGCAGTGACAGGGAGTCAGGATACGTGTGCCGCAGTAAGACAGCCGTCCCTGCTCGGCCCTGCAGCCATATGGTGCTTTCCACCACGAGGATCTAAAACACGCACGCTCATTTCACGTTCATGTTCTCACGCATGGAGAAGTGTCATGTTCTTGTGTGTTGTTTGTTTGTGGTGGAGCTAATCAGATCTCCATAGCAACATCTTTGCGGTCCTAAAGACAGATTTTAACACTTGACAAGATGGCCCGGAGAGGATTGACCCCTCTCAAGGTTTTAGACTAGATTAACCAGACAGGAGCAAAAGCAAACGGAGGTAAGCAAGTGCATCTCAGTGCAAAGCGGACAGACTTTTCCAAGTGCTCTGCACAAATTAATTCCATGATACTATAAACATTTACTAATCTAAAATTGTCTTTGAGATGGATTTGTAAGAGTGAAAGTACATAAGTGCTTTCTCCTTTTGCACAAGACTCGGTCACAGAAAACAGCTACGAATCCCCTCCTTGATGACTTTAAGGACGTTAGCAGATAAAGCGGGCGGTTCTCAGCCTGTTCACTGATCCCAATCTGCACCGCCAGTACTGACTGAAAACAAAAAAAACCCTTTTGGTCTTGTGTCACAGATACATACATGACTGTCTCAGAAAATTAGAATATTGTGATAAAGTTCTTTATTTTCTGTAATGCAATAAAAAAACAAAATGTCATACATTCTGGATTCATTACAAATCAACTGAAATATTGCAAGCCTTTTATTATTTTAATATTGCTGATTATGGCTTACAATTTAAGATTAAGATTCCCAGAATATTCTAATTTTGAGATAGGATATTTGAGTTTTTTCTTAAGCTGTAAGCCATGATCAGCAATATTAAAATAATAAAAGGCTTGCAATATTTCAATTGATTTGTAATTAATCCAGAATGTATGACATTTTTGTTTTTGTAATTGCATTACAGAAAATCACAATATTCTAATTTTCTGAGACATTCCTGTAGTATTTACAGCTTTCTTTTATTTTTGTTACTACTCAACTTTAAGAATTTAGTTTTATTTATATTAATCCCTTCATGTTTATAATATGTAACAGCTGTGTCATTGTTAGTACAAATACTACCAAGGGAAGTGATACAACTGTGGCAACTAACAGATAAATGAGCTGCAATCCTCAAGTCTGGCAGATTAGGTGCCAACTGTGTTGAATTTAGAGTTGGAAAAATTCACAGTCTGTAATCCTTACTGAGATCTTAAAACTTTCCCCTCTAAAAACATTATTTCACAATTTTAATGAGTGAGACTTAACAGCAAAAGCTCCTTTGGTGGAGTGTTATAAACCGAGCATAAACAAGTTATCATCCACAGCAAGGGAACCGAGCATCAACTATATATATCATTTGGAAACCAGGTCAGGGATTTGCACTTTAAAGCATATAAAGCCCCTTTCAGACCTGAGATCCGTAACCCTGATGGCTTACAGCTCCGTTAAAGTCGAGGTGTTTGGCCTCGTTAATTACATGTCAACACTCAGCACAGTTTTCTCACAAAAACAGTCACACTGCCACGACATATTATCACTTCAACAAGTGTGTTGTGGTTTTTATGACATGCTAAAAAAGGAGCAGCAGAGGGGAAATAAAAAAAAAAAACTTGTGAAAATACATGATCTTTGTCAACAGATTGGCTGATTGTCTTGTGTGAGTTGTAAAAAGTTAACCTTTCTACACAAGCAAAGGGGTTTTTCTTTGCACTATAAAAGGTGTTTCGTAGACGAAGACTGCTTGAACAGGGTTATTTTATAAACTAATAAAATAAAAAAGGCACAAAGTGTTGCATTCCCCTTCAAAAATAAAACAACTTTCTAATCTTGAAAAGTATTGCGAGTCTTTGAAAATGTATCGCATCCAAATGATCAAGCCTATCAAACGAGGATTTTAGCCTATTGCACCATTGCTGTATTTCTCTATCAGCGCGTAAAGCAGCTGTAATACGACCTTACTGGTGACCCTCAACATTAAAACTGATGAATCACACTCGTCTCTGCGACACTGCTCTTCTTTAAAGCTGCCAACGTCGTCACCCTCCTTCCTGCCATTTTAGAGATGCATCAACTTTTCAAAAGTTGTTGTTGTTGGTCTGCCAAATATGATTCTGGCCAATTCCAATTTTCTTTCTTAGAACTGTAATCCAATGCATGCACCAGTTTAGAATCAACAAGAGAAAGAGGCTGCAGACTGTGAGCTCCACCCACTTCATTCTTAGAAGCCTTAATGTTTGTTAGCTTAAGATCATTGACCATACTGTGTTAAGTTTGGATAAAGTTTGTCTTAAATATTTTGATTGTGGTTACTCCTTAAGTTTCTTTTTGCGTTAGGGATTGTACAAATTCCTTTTTATTTATTCTGAACCCCCAGTGGAAAACTCCCACGACAGACTTCACTGTGACTGCTTTGATGTGTGGCCTTATGTGGAAGAATTCATTATTATTATCAATTATTATTATTATTATTATTATTATTATTATTATTATTATTATTATTATTATTAATAATAATAATAATAATAATAATAATAATATAATTATTCCAAACTGGCTGATTCCGATCACCAGCCGGTCAGTTGTTGCATCCCTGAATGTTCCATATTCTACATAAAGGGTAAGAAAGAGGAGATACTAGGAGGGGGAAGGTGGCTCAGTTGGTAGAGCGTTTGCCCATGAACCTGAAGGTCAGTGGTTCGAACCCTAGTTCCGCCTGTGTCCACCAAAGTGTCCTTGGGCAAGACACTGAATCCCCCGGTTGCTCCCGGTTGTCAGGCCAGCGCCGTTGTATGGCAGCTCCGCCGACGACCGGTGTGTGAATGTGTGCGTGTGTGGGTGAATGTTTGCAGTGTAAAGCGCTTTGGGGCTGTAGGAGTACAGCTGGAAAGCGCTATATAAGTGTAAGCCATTTACCATTACCATTTACTAATCAGTAATTATAGTGATTTGTTTTAGGTGTTTAACTTGTCAAAAAAGACGGCTCTATACTTGCCATTGCTGGTGTGTACAAACAGTCTCCAGTCCCTTAATGTGTATTCATATAAACATTGGCTGCCGTGTACAGTCAGACCGCCTGCGTACAGTCAGACCGCCTGCGTACAGTCAGACCGCCTGCGTACAGTCAGACCGCCTGCGTACAGTCAGACCGCCCGCGTACAGTCAGACCACCCGCGTACAGTCAGACCACCCGTGTACAGTCAGACCACCCGTGTACAGTCAGACCACCCGTGTACAGTCAGACCACCCGCGTACAGTCAGACCACCCGTGTACAGTCAGACCACCCGTGTACAGTCAGACCACCCGTGTACAGTCAGCCCTGCCGTGTACAGTCAGACCACCCGTGTACAGTCAGACCACCCGTGTACAGTCAGAGACCGCCTGTGTACAGTCAGACCTGCCGTGTACAGTCAGACCACCCGCGTACAGTCAGACCACCCGCGTACAGTCAGACCACCCGTGTACAGTCAGACCACCCGTGTACAGTCAGACCACCCGCGTACAGTCAGACCACCCGTGTACAGTCAGACCACCCGTGTACAGTCAGACCACCCGTGTACAGTCAGCCCACCCGTGTACAGTCAGCCCTGCCGTGTACAGTCAGACCACCCGTGTACAGTCAGAGACCGCCTGTGTACAGTCAGACCTGCCGTGTACAGTCAGACCGCCCGTGTACAGTCAGACCGCCTGCGTACAGTCAGACCGCCTGCGTACAGTCAGACCACCCGTGTACAGTCAGACCACCCGTGTACAGTCAGACCACCCGTGTACAGTCAGACCACCCGTGTACAGTCAGCCCACCCGTGTACAGTCAGCCCTGCCGTGTACAGTCAGACCACCCGTGTACAGTCAGACCGCCTGTGTACAGTCAGAGACCGCCTGTGTACAGTCAGACCTGCTGTGTACAGTCAGCCCACCTGTGTACAGTCAGACCACCCGTGTACAGTCAGCCCACCCGTGTACAGTCAGCCCTGCCGTGTACAGTCAGACCACCCGTGTACAGTCAGACCGCCTGTGTACAGTCAGAGACCGCCTGTGTACAGTCAGTCCTGCTGTGTACAGTCAGACCACCTGTGTACAGTCAGACCACCTGTGTACAGTCAGACCAACTGCTCACTGAGACTCATACAGGGATCATTAAAAGCTGGTCAGTTAGGGCTTGAAAAGGCAACCAGTTCCTGCTGCTTTCACAGCCTTCCTTGCGATTCCTTCAGCTCTGCTCATCTTTTCTATTAAAGCGTTGTTGTTTAATAAAAAAAATAATTAAATAAAAACTTGTTTCTTCCCCCACTAGCAGTTTATTCCTCTACTGGACCATATTTCCCCTCTTCTTTTTGTAGTGTACTCTATGTTTAGAGAGGATCTGTCCATCAGTGTTGGCCAGGTATGTACAGCTGGTCTGAGGACAGATGCTCTGGAAAGACTACAAGTTACACTCGTGAGGGATTATTATTTGAACTGGAGGAATTGGCACAGCAGATAGATTTGTTTTTTTTACTATGGAGCAAGAAAAGAAAATCCTTGCAGCACAAAGTTTCATACCGCAAGTGCCTCAAAGAGAGGCAAACATTCATTCATTCTGAATCAAAGAGTTCTTTTTATACAATCTGTTAGGTATTTTGGGTGAAAGATTTAGCAGTATCACAACTAACATTTTTCCACTATCAATTGAAAGCTACTTTAAAAAAATGTATTAAAAAAAAGATTGAGTAATTTTCAGTCCGTTCAAACAAAATGTTTCTTTTGCTAGTGTCAACAGTACCTGGTTCTAAAATGGCAAAAATCTAAAGAGAGAGAATTAAAATAATGAGAAACAGAAGAGCATCAAAACCATCGAAGGACAAACCAAAGAATGCATTTCTGTTTTTCCTTATTAAATTATAGGAAAAGATCAGACTTTTGCAGTGATCACAATACGACATTGTTCTGACTGTTGTCTGAATGAATCAGTATTTATAAATACTTGGTGCATGATTCAAAGTTTTTAAGTATTGCATATGCAACAGAGCATATGAACCGAGCTTACTGTTCAAGGTGGAGTTTGCTTTACTGATTTTCTTTTAATTGGTCATTTGTTTCCCCCCTTTCAGTTTCAGCGTTCCTACATTTTTTTTAGCTGCAATAACTTGTAAGGTTATTTATCTTTAAGTTGTAGCATATGAATAATCCTCACTGTTTGTAATCACAACATTCATGCAGGCATTCATGGCTGCTCCATCACTCAGAGCTGTGGTGATCAAACAAACTCCCCTCGTTCAAAAACGAATGAGAGGAGGGAAAAGAAGTTGAAATTGAATCAAAGCAATAATCAGCAATAAAACATTAATCTAATCACTTCAGTGGTTACGATCCAAGGCACAAAAATACCCCAACCCACTTGAAAAGGATGACATCACCAAATTTAGAGTTAATACAGCACTTAGGAGGTCCTGTGTATCCAAAACCCAGCAGATGCAAAACTCTGTTATAAAAATTTTTTTGTAACAACACAGAACATTACTGTATATGAATCAAATGATTTATATATTTGCGTAGACTTTCCTTTGTATAAACTCTGGGCCTCCAAATGACTTATTCCCATCAGCCCGTTAACATTCATCATGTCATTACTAAGAACTGGCAGTATTTAAGCAAACAACGTCAACACTGCAGCCACAAATATGAAGAAACTTGTCTGTGTTTACACTAGGCTCATTTCTATCACATGTGAAAGGCTGTAAAGTAGCCTACGTTTGTTTACTGGGTGCAATAAAAACTAACTTCATTACACATCAGAAGTATGGCAGTAAACACACAAAAAGAAGACGTCAAGGGGGCTGAAAAATGTCATCTCCCGTCTACAGCTCTCCCAGTGTCAACACCAACCACAGACGGCGTATTTTCGGGGGCAGAACTGAAGTTCCTTAATCCAAGACAGGGACTTGTCCTGACCAGATTAAAAAATAAAAATAAAATGAATAGTCTTGTTCAAGGGCAGAACCACTGCCAATACAGACCTGCATAGTCATCTCTGCTCATCTGTGATACTTATACAATATGGAATTGTCAATACGTTCTAATAATACAGTATTCCAGTGTAATAACAGTTGATGAGAGGCGGTGAGGGGGTGGTCAACTTCACACCCTCCCTCTAATTAGATTTAGTGACTTGGATAATTCCCATTATGTAAATTAAAATGGGTCGTTGAAATATTTAGAGCCTCCAGCAAAGGCTCACTGCCCCTCGTCTACAATCCCCTGGCCCTGGGGGAAAGCTGCTGCAGGAGGGGCGACATGTGCATAACACAGCAATAAATCAATAATGGAAGACGCCGCACCACATCTCACACCCTGTGATTAAAAGGCCTGCTGTGCGCACGTTCACGCAAAGCGCACGCACGCACGCGCGCACACACACACGATTGAACAAACACATTCCTCGCTCAACCACAAACATATACTGTATAAAAAAAGAATGCAATTTATTTGTGCAGAAACAAAAGGCACAAAAAATAAAGATCCAAAATGATGCAAAATGAATGCAACACAGACTGCGTTTCCATGCATCAATAACCCTTTTAAAAACCGAATATTGGCAATAACACGAATTTGCACGGCCATGTAAACACCAATAACCCCTTTGAATAACCTGAATTTACTCATATTCAGGTTTTTAAAAACCCGAATATGACCCCTGGGTTACTCCTTTTAAAACCTGAATATTGGGTCATGTAAACGCCAAACTGAATATCCTGATCAAAAGGAACAGGAATTTGTTTTCTGCTCATGCTCTGTTCACAAGGAATCCTGGTCTTTTGAGTCCAGGAAGTTCTTATAAACACGGAGAAACACAAGACCAGGAGGAGACTAATCACTTCATAAATGTAATGAAGGATATGAACATTTCTGCATTTGTAGACGGTAGAAAGTACCGGGATAGAAGATTTACAAGAAGGTGAGCGAAAAGTTGCGTGAAGCAGCATTTGTTTTGAATTTGGATACAGGAATAGGAAGCAGAAATGACGGCAATTGCGTCATCACGTTCTCCGTGCGTCGCTGGTTTGATCGGGATATCCCAAATGATTAATTACCATGTAAACTGAATATTCCGAATGTTTCAGTTACCGGAATATTAGGAATAACCCGAATTTTGACTGCATGTAAACGTAGTCACAGTCACAGTCACACACACACAAAATCAATTCAGCTTTAAAAAAGGGATCGCCCACAGCCTTTAACCCTCCAAGGTGCAATAAGGGATTAATGAAGTACTATTGAACTGAGTCCTTGAGAACGATAGTTTTGTTTAATTGTTTATTGACACACTTCTCCTGTCCTCTTTGTTGAACAGCCCTCAAAACAACCGTACTGGTTTACCTGGATGGATAAACCAGAGACGATTAGGCCTACTAGACATGCACCAGTTGGAATTTTCTTGGATGATTTCAATGTCCATTTTTAGTGCGATTGGCCTGCGGGTTTCCAGTCGGGCCACACATGCAGCAAAAACAAAACATAAACACCCAGTAAATTCCAGTCGCTAGCCAATCAGGTGGATCTCTAATGATTACTTAAGTCATACTTCTCAGCAACCAGTCTGAACTGCACTCATCACCAAAACACATTTGTCTGGTGTACAAAATAAAAGCATTATTATTTGTTACTACAGATCACAACTTCAAAGAACTTAATATAATCACTGCTTTGATATACCAGCTAGTTAAACACAAAATACAGTTTATTTTAAATTAAATCAGCTGTAGTCATCAGTTTACTTGAATGCACCTTTTTTCCCCTCATTTAAACATGCACAGATGGCATTTTTCAAACTAATGTAGATTCACTATCAGTTTTTTTACACTTTTAGTTTCCATACTGCAGCAGCATCTTTTAATGACTTTGGATATAGTTGCAATGAGAGTGTGCACACTGCAGGTGCAGCAGCTGAGGCAGCAGCTGTGCCGGGGAGGCCAGGGCTTTCACTGCAGCCAACAAACACGACTGTAAAGGGAAACCGTGCTCTGGCTCTACATCCGTAGATTTGAAGATAAGAGGATACCATGGTACAGGTTTCTTTGCCATGATTATGATAATAGTAACAATCAGGGCTGGGGATTGATTCAAATGTCAACAATCGATTCGATTCCGAATCTTAAGATTCAGAATCGATTATCACGATTTGATTCGATCTGATTTTGATTTGTGTTAGTGTTATTAAACTGTTTTTTGAGCTGTTGCATGAATGATATGACTGTAGTTATGCAACATATTAATACTAGTATTATATTGAGATTCAACAGCAAGTATTGCAGCTAATGATGCTGTAAGGACCAATCAGCTCCCAGAATGCTGATAGAACTGAAACAGAAACATCATGTGGGTCAGAATTACCAAACAGATCCAGGGAGGAAACAGAGACGGATGAAATCCCTTTTAATTTTTCGCACATTCCGTTTTTATTTTTTCCATTTTCGGTCTATTTCGGTTTTTAATTTTTGAGAATTTGGTTTTTAGCATTTTAAGCAAATGTAACCCCAAGAGAGCATACTGTATAAAGTAATGAAATATAAACAATTTCTGCAATTATAACTCAAAACTTTAATGTTTTCATACCTTTAAACATATTTAAAGGCAAAAACATGGCACCAGTTATTCTTGTGTCCAACAAAACATTCCTTTATTAGGCATAAACAAAAAAATACCAAAAGTTGTAATGTAATGATAAAAAAAATAAATAAAATAAATAAATAAAAAAATCGATCTTTAGACATATGACTCGATTTTTAGGAATTAATATGAGAATCGATTTAGAATTGGAAAATCAATTTTTTCAACACAGGCCTAGTAACAATAATAAAATAATTAAAGCTGTAAGCAGCGATGAACGGGCCCTCTCACCCTTGTGCACATTCAGGCTGCAGTGGAAGCTTGTATGACTTGATGTAGATTCTTCAGGCCTGGACATTTAGGCCGCGTTCAGACTGCAGGCAAATATCCGATTTTTAGCCCATCCAGATTGAAACTGGATGACTCTTTTGAAGTCTGAACAGTCCCAAACCGCATGAGATCCGATTTTTGCAAACCAGATGGAAACCACCTCCGGGAGGTAGTTTCATATCCGATCCATATCTCATTTGGGCAGATGCGTGTCAGTCTGAACAGCTCCAAACACTCAGATCGGATATGACTGTCCCAGACGCTCCAAACCACCCGCCCATTTCCAGTTGTGGAGCTACTCATCCTTTCACAGAGAGCATGTACAATCTCTGATGTCACGTCAAAAATATTATTTGTAGTTTAAGTGTTGCAAATTCACATTACAACATGTTTTAATAGCAGAAAAAAAGACTGTATTTCCACGTACGGAAGTTGGTGGTTGGTAGGTCTGCGTTGGTGTAACGCAGAACCATAAATCAGCCTTCAGTCGCGCTGTGAGCCTGAACCTGCAGCCCGTCAGCTCATCAGCTGCTAGTTGTTCATTGCTGGTTAGTTTTGTTAACTCTGAGCTTTGTTGGTTGTTAGTTTGCTGGTGGTTTTGTTCTGAACACTTTTCTCTGTTTCTCATTTTGCTCGGACGCCGGGTCCCTCCACCGAGACACAACTTTTGCGGTATGCGTTCATTGTTATGTCTAAAAATGATGCGCAGTGCCGACCCAATCAGAAACGGTACAGATATATATATATATATATATATATTTTTTATATATATAAAAAAATAAAATTATAAAAAAAATAAAGGATCCCCATTACCTTTGATCGGGTGGGCAGGACGCACGTTTTGCCCCAAAACCAGCCTCAGTAACAGAGGTCTGACGGGAGGATTAGAGTGAGATGGGGCAGTGTCAAACGATTTAAAATATTGCACAGTGTATGTCCAGCTTTACAGGTATGGAACAGCATGTGAGCTGGCTCCATATTGTTATTGTTTTTGATGTCGCAATTACATGACTTCACACAATACACGCGCTTGGGTGACGCCTCCGCTCCGACGTCGTTGCTACGGCAACCCGTCAGATCAGTCAATGATGTGGCACAGTCTGAACAGAACCAGATCCGATTTGGACACTTGCTAAAAACAGTGTGGACAGTCAGCCCTGAAAATCGGATATGAGAAGGAATCAGATATGAATCAGATTTGCCTGCAGTCTGAACGCGGCCTTAGCGGATGACACCCACCACTCTCTATATCAAACCATTCAAAAGTTATGGCAGAAAGTAGGAATTATCACATATCGACCAATCAGATGAAGGGGGGGGGCACGCTTTTCGGCATCTATCGTCGCCACGGTAACGCTGGCGAGAAAAGTAATGCGCGTCATCGCAGGATGGAGACGCACATTTTGATGTATAACACACCTGGGTGCACGTTACAAAAAAGGCCTTCCTTTCATCGGAAAAAAAAAAGAAAAAAAAAAACGAGAACGAGAACATCTCCTACAGATACATTAGGGCCTTCGCACTATAAGTGCTCGGGCCCTAATAATACTAAACACATCACCTATTTGTACAACACACCTTCTCTGACTAAAGTATGCAAACAACAGCAGTTTATACAGAACAGCTTTGAACAACTTGGGGGTGAAAAACAGTCCAAACTATGGGAGGTGAAGCTTCAGCACAAACTCTCTTTTAATTCCACCCACAGGCCGTTCCAGCAAACAATCTACATGACTCACCAACAGAGTTTTCACAGTATGAGTTGACCGTTAGGTCTTTCTATGTTATTTATCATGTACAACCTAGTGGATCAAAACTAACTTGAGTGTTTTCAGTGTGAATCAAGCAGTCATGCAGATAAACTGCTTCTTTCTTAATTGAGGAAGAACAGAAAAGGAAAGAAGGGTGGGGGAGGGGGTTGGGATAAAAAGAGGAAACCATGAAAGGGCTGATGAGTGTACGATCCAGCGCTTAATGTCAGAGCGTGGTCTAATGTAACCGGAGTGAGGCTTCTCCTCAGGGAGGAGCTGGTGTCATTTTCCTGAACTGGAAACAAACAAAGTGTCCGTCATTCAGTCCTCACTCAAATCCTCTTCTTTTTGTTGTTGTCCTCGTGTTGTTTTAATGCTCTTCAAGTTTTCCATTTAGACTTCAAATTTCACTCATGCCTACTTTTCCTTCTTTTGCTCGGCATCATGTTCCATCACTTCTTTTTCCCCCTTGTAAATCAGACATTTTATCCGACACAATCCGGCCCCTTCTTCCAATCCGGTTGAACATGAATTCACTCGCTTTACAAAATCAGTGAGGAATTTTTATTGTCTTAAAAGCTTGTTTTCAATAATTATACTTTATGTTTGAAACATTTTACAACATTGTCTCTCCAGTCTCATCCTCCTGTAGAGTTATCGTTCCCTCCATTTCCATCCCCTCCCGTTTCACGGTTCACCTCCCTTCTTTCTGCAACACTTTTTCTAATCTGCCTAGTCTCTTTCCAGGAATTGGGTCTGGCCTAATTCCCCATTACAGAGATTGATGGACCACTTGCTCAGTCCAATCGCTGGCTGGGTCTATATAATTGTGTAAGTGTCTAGTGTGTGTGTGTGTGTGTGTGTGTGTGTGTGTGTGTGTGTGTGTGTGTGTGTGCAGCAGTAACACCCTGCAACAATGGGCTTCATGTACTTAACAGCAGTTTTTAGTGAACTCAAATTAATCAAAACAAAAGTTTTAAAAGAAAAAACCCATCAATGTATGACTTAAATTAAGTGTATTGATACATTATTTAGGTTGTAGCATTGGGGTTAGTTTCTGTTGTCAGAGTTACAATTAGGCCTGTGTTGAAAAAAATCGATTTCCCAATTCTAAATCGATTCTCATATTAATTCCTAAAAATCGATTCATATGTCTAAAGATCGATTTTTTTGTATTTTTGGGGTTTTTTTTAAAATTATTTTATTTATTTATGTATTTTTTTTTTTTCATCATTACATTACAACTTTTGGTTTTTTTGTTTATCCCCAAAAAAGGAATGTTTTGTTGGACACGAGAATAACTGGTGCCATGTTTTTGCCTTTAAATATGTTTAAAGGTATGAAAACATTAAAGTGTTCAGTTATAATTGCATACATTGTCTATATTTCATTACTTTATATACTGTCTTGGGGTTACATTTGAAAAAAAATGCTAAAAAACCAAATGTTAAAAAATTAAAAACCAAAATAGACCGAAAATGGAACAAATAAAAACGGAATGTGGGAAAAAATAAAACCGATTTCATCCGTCTCTGTTTCCTCCCTGGATCTGTTTGATAATTCTGACCCACATGATGTTTCTGAAAGCAGTTCTATCAGCATTCTGGGAGCTGATTGGTCCTTACAGCATCATTAGCTGCCAATACTTTCTGTTGAATCTCAATATAAAACTAGTAGTAATATGTTGCAGAACTACAGTCATATAATTCATGCAACAGCTAAAAAAACAGTTTTAATAACACTAACCCAAATCAATATCGGAATTGAATCAAATCTTGATAATCGATTCTGAATCTTAAGAATCGGAATCGAATCGATTCTTGACATTTGAATCGATCTCAGCCCTAGTTACAATATGAGTAAAGTCTAAGTTCCAGAAAGAATAATAATGTTGTTGGAGCTGCAGTGCAATCTCAGCCTGGATGTGTTGGTGTCAGAGCAACGTGAACGCTCCCACTGTCATTGGCTCTAAAAATAGAGCAGAGAAGGCCCTCTTTGTGCTGGCTCCCTTCAGCAGACAAGACAGTCCCACAAAGTGGCCGACTGTTGTGCTGGTGAGAGTGGACATGTTTCCTGAATACTCTGCATTGGGTTAACAGTTCCCTCCTGATTGCCCCCCCCCCCCCCCCCCCTCAGAATAAAGACAGGGATTAATGGCACCAGTGAACTGCTTCACGCAACACTGCAGGGAAATGAACAATGACCCAATTTCTTTTCTCACCTCTTTCTTATCAAAGCCCAAAACCCATCCTGTCCTAACAATCGACCTTGATTTGCCTCAGGAGTACTATTCAACCGGGGATAAACAAGAGCATTGTTTGTGGCGAGCCTGGCTGAAGTGGATAAACGGTCCTCAGTTCATGTTCTCACTTCAGGAACAGAACACCTTGAACGCTGTAAAGAACCAGATGGACTAGAAGTCACGCTAAACACAGATTTAACTGCTTGGAGACTGAAGCGGTGCAAACGTGGGCAGACTGGAGCCTCACACGTTTCAGGCAGCTCCTGCTGGCTTCCTATTCATATTTAGGGAGGTGGTGGAGCCAACAGAAATGCAGTTGGCGTCGCTGGTGGAAATCTCAGATGGAACTTCTGAGACTTCCTGTGCGCAAGCTGTTACCCAGAGCAAAACTGCACCTTCAGGATCCAACATTATCAAGCATTTTCCTTATTTAGCCAATTGTGGGTAACAAAGACTGTGTTTACATGCAGTCAATTACCCTTTTAAAACCTGAATATTAGCAATAACCCGGTTTTGCACGGCCATGTAAACACCAATAACCCCTTTGAATAACCTGAATTTACTCATATTCAGGTTTTAAAAACCCCAATATGACCCCTGGGTTACTCCTTTTAAAACCTGAATATTGGGTCATGTAAACGCCAAACGGAATATCCCCATCAAACAGAACAGGAATTTGTTTTCTGCTCATGCTCTGTTCACAAGGAATCCTGGTCTTTTAGGTCCAGGAAGTTCTTATAAACACGGAGAAACACAAGACCAGGAGGAGACTAATCACTTCATAAATGTAATGAAGGATATGAACATTTCTGCATAATAGACGGTAGAAAGTACCGGGATAGAAGATTTACAAGAATGTGAGCGAAAAGTTGCACGAAGCAGCATTTGTTTTGAATTTGGATACAGGAAGAAGAAGCGGAAATGACGGTAATTGCGTCATCATGTTCTCCGCACATCGCTGGTTTGATCCAGATATCCTAAATGATTAATTACCATGTAAACAGGGATAACCCTGTTTGCTCACGCATGGAAACGGAATATTCCGAATGTTTCAGTAACCGGAATATTAGCAACCCCAATTTTGACTGCATGTAAACGTAGTCAATGATGCTTAAACAGCAAGAATATAGCACAGCTGGGACCTAAAAAAAAATAATATCTTTAAATTTCAGGGCGTGAACTTCATGAAATTGCGGAAACTGCTGAAGAATGCATCAGATAAGCGAGGGTTTAAACAGCAACAGAGGCATTATTAATATCCACATGTCAGTAATGCACAGGACTGATGCTATGAACTGATCATTAATCCACACATTCATCTCAGCACATCAGGTACTAACTGGTTTGGGCATCTTTTTCCTCTCTCCAGCCGTCCCTCGCTGCTGATTAAACAGAAAGAAGTCGTCCTCCGTCTTCCTGCCTCTCTCTTGGGCACCAGCGCCTGAAACACAGCAACCACAACATGACGACAGACAGACGCAAGCGTTGGACCATCAAGCCGCGCGTTTCTCTGCTTTCCTTTGGTGCGCGGGATAAGGCCGTGTCACTGCAGGAAGACAGGCTGACTCTTGAATCTCAAACTCAAAATTCAGTTGTTCACGGGTCTAGTCGCGGGGACTGCACTAGCCCTCAAAATAGTTTAACAATTACGTTATCTTCAGAACTGCAGTGACGTTTTACTGAGGTTGTAACTGCTTTGCTTACATGTTACTTCATACATTCCTGTACACGTTTCAACTTATCTCCAGATAAGTAGAAAAAAAAAAAATGCTATACCCCCGTTTCTTCTTTGATAATGTTTTTTTTAAATATCAGCTTAATTACTGAGCCTTCATCAGCACCTTGATGGTTATCCAGACAGTAATGTACCTAAAACACCCGATGGCCTTAGGACTGAAACAGAGTTCAGTGTCAGAAAGGACAAATAAACGATTAAATAAATGATTTTAAGATGAGACAAAGAAAAAAAAAGCGCTGGAGTTTGTAGATATGACATCCTAACACCCAAGACTTCTCATACTGAGCATTTTAGAATCTTTTTTCATCACATTTCAGTTTCAATTTGGAGTATAAACTGTTGTTCATAAACTTACAACTACACAACAATTGACTTATTCTATCAACATTTTAACCAGATCAACATATTGGACCTAAACTTTGATCTAATAGTTACATATATAACTATAAATTATAAACTACTGATAACTAACTAAGGGCTAACTTCACTGAGCACCTTGTGGCAGTCAGAGGTTACAGACTTTATGTCTCTTCAAGTTTCTTAAATATTTTAATTTTCATTAGAATATCAACTTAAGCAAGGGAAAGGGATTCACAAATATTTGGAATGCACTAAAATAGTCTTGGCTTTAGGCTAACTTTGAATCGTATAAATCCCATAAGTATAATGTATTTTATAAAAGTGTCCTGCTTCAGATGCAGCTCTACTGTCCACATGAATCTTTTAGAAATTCACTTTGATGTGCCACATAACTGAGGGCCATGTCCTCCAAATCAATACCCGGCTCAGTCAGACCCCCGTAATCACATCACCGTTACCTTCTGGAGCCAAAGTATTCACCACGCCAGGCCTGGGAATGATTTAATGGAAGCTCCTTCCTCAACACACACAAGCTTCTCAATACTGGCCAGTCTACATACAAAAGTGATGGAGTGTTAATAACAAAAGCGAGCCAAGGAGAGAGGTCATTTGTGATGCAAGAGGACAGTGTGGAGGTTTGAGGGAAAAAAAAGAAGGAACCAACATGATTATGGTGGGATTTTTCTTTCTTTCTTTATTATGCAAGCAAAGAAAAATTAACTTTCATCAGATTCAAAATCAAATTGAGATTGAGAACAAAACTATACAAACTGTAATACATTTTAAATTGTAACTAAAAAAACAAAAGAACATATTTAATTGAAATATAAATCCAGAGTTTTGTTTGCAAGTCTCAAAGTTTTGCAAGCTTCTGTGGTGGATTTCCTGAGCGGGACCCAAACTGGAAACATGTGAGACGAGTGTCTATCGGCCATTGGCAGTTCGACAATAGTACTGCCAAATTATTATTACCATTTTTTTTTATTAATTACAGTTTGTATAGTTTTGCTCTCAATCTGATTTTTGGATTGAAAGTTTTTTGTTTTTTTTGCTGTCATAATACAGAAACAAAAATCCCCCATACATCAGACGCCTAAGCGAACGTTGCTCTAACTGCCATCAGAAACAGATCCAGCAGAACAACGACTGATCATCCCACAGGAAGTCAGCTGCAGCAACTGAAAGAAAAACAAACTGACAGGACCCACCCGTCACATCACAGCACCTCTTGAACTAAGGATTAGAACTGTTGCTACAACTTATCCCCCTTAAGTGACTCCTGTAGCTCAAGAAAAAAACAGTAGCAACAGCAGAGATTACTTTAAGATATTAAGCCTCTCTGATGAAAGAGAAGTCACGGAGAAGAAGGTTGAAAGCTATGGCCGCAAAAACTCTTTAACTTGTCAAGACCTGTCTTTGTCTTTTGTTTTTTTAATTGTTCCCAATGAAGAATGAGCAAATTTGTCCAAGCATAAGTACGGCAATGCCAGGACATGTCAAACAGATTATGACAGAGAACTTGTGGAAGCAAGTATGTTGGACTTTTAATGTTGTTGGAGACAATAATAAGATGCCCACAAAGCTGGAAAAAAAAAAAATCCATAAAAATGAAAATGTTTAACTATTCAATCTACGAGGCGTTTAGCAATAATTATTCATAATGCCAACACTCTCATATTGTCAACGGATAAGCTTGTCAGAATTAAATCTGGTAGCTAGATACGTTATGTGAATCCATTAGTAGCAGGGTTCTGCAACAGCTACTTTTAGGGGGAACTTATTTCCAGGACTATATTTGACTGGCCTAGGGTCCGTTTTGACAGTTTTTAAAAAGCACAATCTAAGGCCCTGTTTACACGGAGCAAAAACGGTGGCGTTTTCATGCGTTTTGGCCGTTCGTTTACACGAAAACGAAGCTCAAAGTCACCAAAACCATCATTTCTGAAAACTCAGGCCAAAGTGGAGATTTTCAAAAACTCTGTTTTCACGTTTGCTTGTAAACGGAGGGAAACGGACATTTAGGCTTCAGAACGTCACATTATGCAACAGAAACGTCACCAGCATCATTTGTGCGACCTGTGTTTACAATTTGTTTGGCCACCGTCAATATTTTCTTGTATTTTACCTGTTTTATATTCTAAAGTCACACTTAAAAGTAACTCCACTTCCCTGTCACTCCAAACCAAAGACTCTCGTTCATCTTGGAAGTAACTGGCAGTCAAGACTGATTTATGGTTCCGCGTTACACCAACGCAGAGCCTACTGCGTAGGCTAGGCGGCGATTCACACCGTACGTACGTAGGCTACGCCGTCGATTTAACGTGGAACCATATTATTCAGGCTTCACACGTGTCATTTGTTGATGTTTTTTTCCAGGATTCCGATTGGCTAGCATGACTTTATGCTTCTTGTTACACTGCCCCCTGCAGGTTTGGCTGCTCATAGCACCTTAACAGCTATTTATGCGGGTTCGTGTAAACGAGGATATTTTTCAAAACGTAGAGGGGGAAATAACGTGGCCTAAGGGAGCCGATCAGTTCTGCAGAGCTGCTGTACGTCAGAGCATCCGTGTGCAGCGCTGGTTCAAATGCACCGAATCGTGCTGAGACACGCAACAGAGAGCAGGTGAGAACAACAACGCTGAGATCCTGCGGGACATGGAGTTCCTGACAGACGAGCGTCCAACCTCGCCTAAAGGTGCTAGACTAGGAACAGTCAAGACAGCACGTCAAAAGAAATCTGACAGTAACCCTGGGGAGGAGAACCACATTCATAAGTCACACCGCTATTGCTCATCGGCTAGAAATGTTCAATTCAAACCATGTAGAGTTTAAACCGCACAATGTGCAAGCCTTAGTGAGTTTAACAGTCAGGCCATATCATTTTCTTCCACCTCAGAGATAGCACGAGGGCCAGGACCAGAATATTGACCGAGCAAGAGAAAGAGGCAATGAGACAAATATTCAAAGCTGGACTTGACCCATATACCTGCAGCCAGGAGATAGGTGAAGGCAACCAATCCTTAAACAGCACACTGGCTTTTATCATCTTTTCCTTTGAAAACTTTAGAACAGCTGGAGAATATGGTTTAATAATCAAAAGGAGAGTTGGGTTCATTGACTCTCACTGTTATTTCACAACCCAGAGAAACAGATCAATACATGTGGGATGAAACATCTTATCAAGTGGATAAAAGTCGATCAAAACGGATACGCTCTGTTTTTGTGTTGGAAAGGTGAACGTAATTACAGTCGACAAGAATCTAAGGCTCCAGGACTTCACAGAAACACACGGGCTGCCAAGCTGCAAACACACACGCACGCTTAAGGCGTAATCAATGCAGTGTGCTTTAGAAGCAGAAGGTATACAGCAAGCTTTTCTAAAATATTACACGTCTGTTCACTACTCCACCTGGAAATACAAGTCTCCTGGGAAAAAACATCATTCAGCGAAACCAAAGGGTCATTCCCAGCGTGCCATTCATGCAGAAAGAAACAAATCTCCTTGAGCACATTAGACTCTCATGTTGTTTCCTCTAGGTTAAATCTGTTTCACTTTTGCAGAGGATCCTCTCTGCTTTACACATCATACTCCCGCTCCCTTTGCTCATTAATTGCCTTGTGTCCGTTGAAACAACACCAACCCAGAGTAGGAAAGTTTCTCCCCAGATGGCTTTGTGCATTTCAGTATACGTGGCCTCTCACCCCCCCACACACTTCTTTCTTCAGAGCAAATGATTTTGCTGCACAACATCAGAGTCATTTACAGTAGCTGCTTTTTGATAAACTCTCCAGGGTATTCTGTTGTATTTTTAGAGAGAAGTGGCTCTGGTTTGGCCACTGGACCATTGAGGCTGGACTGATATTGCTACACCAAACTATCTCCAAAATCTCAATAATAGTGATCAGCTGATTGTTGGTTACTTACCAAATCAAGGCCCTTCAACCCAAATAAGTGCCTGGTTGTGCAGCCAAGCCAAGTAAAGCCGCTAGTGCTTTCTGTGCACTGACACAATCATGCCTGATTAGCCCCCTTTTGACCAAGTGACTTGGGCCCAATCCCAATACACCCCCTACTTTTCTTCACCAGCCCTACTTTCTACCACTAGCCCTGCCTCACTATCACTACCCCTAAAAAAGAAGGGACAGATTTTAGGGCACTTGAAATCTTCCCAGGGGCCTGCCCCAATACTCCCACTACTCCTACTTTCAGCACCACCCCTGAAATCAGGAAGCTGAGAGCTAAAAGCTGTTTTAATTTCTGCTGTAGCGCTGTTAATATGCCACTTTATTAAGTTTTAATATTTTTTCCAGGCGTAAAAGTAACCGTTAAGATCCCCAACCTGGGCTCAGTTTATCCAAATAACGCCTGTTAAGAAATTTGACCCGATGTTTTCGGAGATGAGAAGAGCCGCCGGCTCGGAGCAGCAGCAGCCGGAGTACAGACGTGATCAACCTCCGCCGTCGCATCGGAAATCCCTCGATTCACAGATTCATAGGCACTACACTAGTTTTCTTCACTCCCCCTAGGTGAAAAGAGGAATTGGGACACCACTACCCTCACGGGAACGCGCAAAAGTTAGGGATGGTGCTGAAAACTAGGGGTAGTGATAGTATTGGGACAAGGCCTTGCTTTTCACTCACACGCATGACATAGCTTTGTAATTTTCAGAGGCTGATCAGTACAGACAGCTTATTTTTGCATACAGGACATTGAAATCTGTGAATTTGTAGCCAAAGGATGAGCTGCCTCTGCGTTTTCCTGCAAATCCTGAGCACATGCCACATTTTTACATGAAGGCTTCATAAATTTTCATTCATATGTAGTCATCCACTCATGCTTCAAGTGCTAGTTCTTCCAAAAAAAAATTATATAACCAAAAGCTTTCACCATATTATAAGTTTTCACAACCAGCTAAATATCTGGGAAAACAAGAAAACTGGTCTATGCTACAAATAACTGTAATTGTGTTGGACTGAGCCTATCAGACGGAGCACGATATGCCCCCCAAACGGCACATCGCTACAGTGCAAAGCAGTGCCAAGTCAATCATTTGATGGGAACATACACAAATACAACCCTGAGTAGGATAAGGATTTCCCTCAATTAAGATCCACTGAAATCCAAAGTCTACTTTCACAGCAGGAGTGCCCAATCTCATTTTGTATGTGAACAACACTGAACTGGAATGGCAGAGCATATTTGTCTCTTCTGCCTCCCCTTTAGAGGGAGTAATGGAGACTGTGGCAGGGTGGAGAGGTTGATGGGACACACGCACCTGTGTCCCATCCGCCTGAGTGGCTGCCGCTCTCCACCCTGCCTGCCTTATAAAGGGGCTGACACACCAAGCCGAAAATCGGCCGTCGGGCCGTCTGTGAGCGTCGGTCGGGCTAGTTTCCCCGGTGTGTCCCACACGTCGCCACAGGTCGGGCGCCCGTCGGGAGCTTTTCAGCCGATTCGACATGTTGAATCGGCGTCGGCCGTCGGTCAAACAACTCACTCTGTGATTGGCTGTTCCCAGAATTTCCCAGAATGCTTTTCGTCGTCATTTGCGGACTGAATAAAAAAAAAACATTTCTAGCAAGAAATAAATATTTTACTTTCATAATATTCACTCAGTGAATGTACATAATCACTCACTTGTCTTTTTCAAACCGCGCCAGAATAAAGGCTAATTTATGGTTCTGCGTTACACCAACGCAGAACCTACGGCGTAGGTTACGCGGTGACGCGCGCCGTACCCTACGCCGTAGTCTTTGCGTCGATTTAACGTGGAACCATAAATCAGCTCCGGAGCCGGCACGCAGAAACCCCGAAATTTTCGGAGCAAATTACTTAACAGGCGTAGCTACCCCGGCGCGAGGTTGGCGTTGGGGGTGTGTGGCAGGGTGGAGAGGTTGATGGGACACACGCACCTGTGTCCCATCCGCCTGAGTGGCTGCCGCTCTCCACCCTGCCTGCCTTATAAAGGGGCTGACACACCAAGCCGAAAATCGGCCGTCGGGCCGTCGGTGAGCGTCGGTCGGGCTAGTTTCCCCGGTGTGTCCCACACGTCGCCACAGGTCGGGCGCCCGTCGGGAGCTTTTCAGCCGATTCGACATGTTGAATCGGCGTCGGCCGTCGGTCAAACAACTCACTCTGTGATTGGCTGTTCCCAGAATTTCCCAGAATGCTTTTCGTCGTCATTTGCGGACTGAATAAAAAAAAAACATTTCTAGCAAGAAATAAATATTTTACTTTCATAATATTCACTCAGTGAATGTACATAATCACTCACTTGTCTTTTTCAAACCGCGCCAGAATAAAGGCTAATTTATGGTTCTGCGTTACACCAACGCAGAACCTACGGCGTAGGTTACGCGGTGACGCGCGCCGTACGCCGTACCCTACGCCGTAGTCTTTGCGTCGATTTAACGTGGAACCATAAATCAGCTCCGGAGCCGGCACGCAGAAAATCCCGAAATTTTCGGAGCAAATTACTTAACAGGCGTAGCTACCCCGGCGCGAGGTTGGCGTTGGGGGTGTGTGGCAGGGTGGAGAGGTTGATGGGACACACGCACCTGTGTCCCATCCGCCTGAGTGGCTGCCGCTCTCCACCCTGCCTGCCTTATAAGGCAGAGCTGGACAGCAGAAAGGGGTCGGAGGAGCTGCTGGTGGCTGATGCTGTGGGAGAAGGTGCTTCTGCACGTGTGTGGCGGTGATCTGGCAAAATAAAAAGCGTTCTGCACAAAACTCCGTGTCCTCTCCATCCTGTCGGTCGGGCCCCGTGGCACTCACTGTTACAGAGACTAAACAAGATGTGACCCAGAACTCTGCTCAACTACAGATGCAGGTACGTTTCCACTAGCAAGGGTTGTGGGTAGTTTTTCAGGGGCCGGATCATTGACGGGTGTCTCCATTACCAGGACCAGCCCTGAAACAGAGGCCTCCAGAAGCCTTTGCAGGGCGTTCCTGTAGTAGAGAGGTATTGAGATTGGCCTAGAGGGCCTACCTGGTGGGGGATTTCTGCTCTCTGGGTATTCTACCAGCAGGAAACAACTTCAGCGCTCTCACATGAACTCATTTAAACCATTTGGGCCGGAAAGATTTCCTCCAAGTTCCTTTGATAAAGATGGAGATTAGCTACAGGAAGAAGTTGGATTCTTTGAGTCTACAATGCGACCACCGCGGTGAATGCTAAAAAAAAAAAAAGCAAACAAATGAAAGAAACATCTGTCACTTGTTTATTTGTTTCTTCTTCTCCTCTCGCATCTCCATTTACTATTGGCCACTTGCAAACAGCTAAAAGAGTGCCATGCAGCTTTATTGGTTCAGGCCACGTTTCCACATAGCCGGTTATTTACAAAAACAGATATTTCCCCATCTACATTTTGGAAAATATCATCATTTACACGAACCCGCATAAATAGCTGTTAAGGTGCTATGAGCAGCCAAACCTGCAGGGGGCAGTGTAACAAGAAGATAAAGTCATGCTAGCCAATCAGAATCCTGGAAAAAAACATCAACAAATGACACGAGTAACTTCCAGTTACTTCCAAGATGAACGAGAGTCTTTCGTTTGGAGTGACAGAGAAGTGGAGTTACTTTTAAGTGTGACTTTGGAATATAAAACGGGTAAAATACAAGAAAATATTGACGGTGGCCAAACAAATTGTAAACACAGGTCGCACTCATGACGCTGGTGACGTTTCTGTCTCATAATGTGACGTTCTGAAGCCTAAATGTCCGTTTCCCTCCGTTTACAAGCAAATGTGAAGACGGAGTTTTCAGAAATTATCGTTTTTGGTGACTTTGACCTTCGTTTTCGTGTAAACGAACGGCCAAAACGCATGAAAACACCACTGTTTTTGCTACGTGTAAACGGGGCCTCAGCCACTGGTTCTTATGTGGCACTACAGTGTAACGGAGACCCAGCGGTCGAAGGGGCCGAGCAGGGGTCAGCCCCTTAAGAGCTTCCTGTCTGGCAGGTTTACCCCACAACCCCCACTAGTGGAAATGCACCTTGAGTTCATTTCAGCATTCAGCCATTGCATCACATGAATATCCACGTGGCAGATCGACCGGGCAGGTACTGAAACAAGAGAGGCGTAGAGAATCTGATCCTGCATGTTTTCCAATTATATTTGAATGTAAATAAGCTTTCACTAAACTCTGGGGGCTGATGGTTTGTAGTTTAGTTGTGTTTTAGTGTGATTTGTCTGTTAAATCAATGATTGCAGAGGCGTTTTACTGTCCCAAATCTAGCAAATTTATGAGAACGAACCTGAGTCCTTTTAGTGGAGGAATATTTTAACATTCATCCGTCACTGCAAGTGGGCCTTCTGAGGCCACAAAAATGCTCTGTTCAAGGGCAATAGCTGACACACATGCACTTACAAACACATCCAGCAGCTGCTCTAACAGCAGGGAGCTGGAGCAACTGCTTTAAATTTGAGTTGACCCACTGAAGAGCCAACAGATTCCTCAGAGTACAGCTGAGAGTTTGCCAAACAGCACAAACGGCCTGTTTAGGTGGCGATCAGTGGTTCCACAAACATAAACAAAAGGGCCAATGTTGCAGTTTAAACTCCAACACTGATCATACTTTGTTAACACTGAAGGTACTGAGAGTTTCTGCCTCATCTTGTCACGTTCTAAACCTGAGGGTGGGAATAATTACAAGAACAGAAGAAAATAAAAACACAGTGAGTAGGAGGAGGGGGAATACATGGTGCATCTGACTGGATCTTAGCAGTCAGGCACAGAAATTGAAGTTAATCTGCTAAATAAAACCCAGAGCTCTAGACTGACTGTCAGAAATCATGTTTATAGGACTAAAAAAAGTAATGCATTTCATAAGACCAGTAATTCTGAGATGGCGATGCAAGAAAAGAAAAAAAAAAACATAATATTGAGATGCTCAAAATGTGCTTGAAAATAAAAACTTCTGTTTCATCCCTGTCTGCATCTAAACCCTAGGCCTAAATGAAAACATAACTTTAAGCTGCTACAAACATCGGTTATTTTGTATATTGTTTTACAGATTAATGAGTTTAAATCCTTAAGACAGCTGTCTGTGGCAATTCCAATTCTGTGGAAATATTTAATTTCCTCCATCTTAAAAAGGACAAGAGGTACCATGTTTTGAATATGAATTTCATGTCAATTTTAAGAGTACTATAAACTGAGCAGCAGGGTAGGTATAGTACGAGTTTGCTTTGTTGTATATTTCTGTGAATAACTACTTCAAGCCAAATAATACAACTAAAAACTGGCTTTTACTTATTGGAAAAAAAAAAAACATGAATGTGGATGCGTTTTCAGAATAACATAAACGATTTTGCTATACTTTTGACCTATAGCATTAGTCAATAGGTCACAAAAAAGAAATAAAATAGCAGTAGTCTGAGAGAAATCTAAAACCCGCCGTCACAGGTATCTCGTGTCAGGATGCACAGCCTCTTCTCAAATGAGCTGTAACTTGGTCCCCGACGGGGGCGGCGGCCAGAGCAACAGGAGGATTTGAGCGACGTGGGTTTCTGACCAATCACAAATCTCCGTTGTTTCAACGCGGCCAATCAGCGGCCGCGAAGCTCGGTGACGCTGCAGAGCCGGTGCTCGTGCTCACGCTGGCATCATGTGTAGGCGCGTGCATGTGGCTGTTTTCAGGAGGAAGGTGCTGGACACGTTTACGATAAACACCAACTTATTCAAATATTAAAACCAATGCCCGCAATTAAACTTGGACCAATCATCCTGACGAGTTGACAAGGTCTTCACGTATTTCACGTGATGAACCGTTAAGCTGAAACGTAAAACTGGTGTAAATACTGACGAGGTGACGGCTGTAACAGCCAGCCTGACCGGCATCAGCGCTGGGCGGCGGGTCAGCAGCTGCTCTGTAGTACTAAAAGTTGCAAACGTCGCAAGAAACATGGTTTCCGCTTTGGGGTTTTTAAGATACTTAAAAAAAACAGAAAAAAAAAAAAAAAAAAATTGTACTCAACGAGGAATACTGCGGTCCAGCCAGCCGTCATTCGTACTTACGTGGTCAAATCAGCCGCTCCTCAATTCCATGTGCGCTCCTATTTCAGTACTTACGGCAAATGAATGAATGCGGCTCAGAAACAGAAAGATATGAAGTACTGAGTTTGAGATAATGCAGACATTTTTTTTTCATATACGCATACTGCCACCGTAATATTTACACACTCTTACTGTAAAAGAAAATGATGAAACACTTTTCTTTTTTTTGCTTCAGGTTCTGTGTTGCAGAGACTATAAAAATGAATTCTCATAATTTCCCCCAATACCTCATAAACCTCTCTTTACAACTACAATCACTACAAACATGCTTAATTTAAACCAATTTAACTGTGGAAAAATTGAAATATTAAAAAAGGTGTAAACTTCTTACTAACACCTTACTTTTCTAAAAAAAAAAAAAAAGCCAGACGCCTTTTTTGCTTCAGGTTCTGTTTTGCAAAGTATAAAAATGAATTCTCCCATAATTTCACCCATAAACCTCTCTTCAGGACCGGGTCAGGCGGAGCCGCTAGAGCCGGACACCGGCTGGTCCGAGTCCCAGCATCCTGGGGGAGTCCCGGGCAGGACGGAGCAGGTGTCCGGTTACCCGGCTCTCTTCCCCGGTACCCCCGGTCCCACACCTGCCCTGCACTCACCCGTCCGCCCGCTGCGAGGAGCCGCTGACGCGGAGCCGGAGCAAGGCAGCAGCAGCAGCCGGACAGCAGCCCTGCGGGAACCATACGGACCTGGCAGGGACCTGGCAGGTATCTGCAGGTACCGGCGGGACCGGGACTGATTAGTCCTCTACCCGCCCTGAACCCGGGCGTGACCCCGGCTTACCGGGCTAAGGTCGGCGGGACTCACCTGTGCTGCTGCTGCGGTGCCGGTGCGAGTCCTCTCCCCCCCCGGCCCGGCCGTGCAGGACTTATATATCCCGGAGTAAAAATAGCGCGGTGAGTGAGCAGCTCCTGCTCCTGCTGCTGCTGCTGCTGCAGCGGGCGGTGCTGGGGCTGCTGCTGCTGCAGACTCCTGCACCACCGGGGGGCAATATGGCTGACAAGAGGCGTGCTGATCCCGCAGACCCCCCCCCTGACTGACACCAGAGCAGAGCAGAGCTGCAGAGCTGCTGCGGGTGCGAGGGGCCGAGCCGCATCACCCCCAATAAGGAGCGCTCTCCCTCCGCCGGCCGTGCCAGGAGCGTCAGCTGATTCCCATCATGAGGGTAGTTCCCCCCCCCCCCCAGTTGCCCCTCCTGCCCCCGCGTTCACGCAGGGGGCAGGGGGGGCAATAAACAGTAACATTTTAGAGAATAATTCCGGGTGGGACAAGGAATAAAGTTTGTAGCCTGTCTTTAATACAGCTCTCTCTCTCTATATCACTCTCCATTTTTATATATATATATATATATATATATATATATATATATATATATATATATATATATATATATATATATATATATATATATATATATATAAATACCTCACGTATTTTTGCACATGTAAATATTATCCGTTTTTTGGGTTTACTATTTTCTCTTGTACGTTGCTCATTTCTTTTTACATTTTATATTGCTCTTTTTTAATTATTTAGCTATTTATTGGTTATTTGTATTTAAATTTTTTTAGGATATACTTTTTTATACCTTGTCATACTTTCGTGTGTATTGGTATAAACCGTTGAGCATGTGTGTGTTTTGCTGCTGCACAATTGAATTTCTCCTCTGGGAGATCAATAAAGTCTATTCTATTCTATTCTAGTCTATTCTATTCTATTCTATTCTATTCTATTCTATATATCTCTCTCTATATATACTCTACTCTATACTTCTATGTTCTAACTTCCAACACAGTCCATTACATTTTGGAGCTTCTAAAAGCTCCAAACAATCCCAAAACTAAAGGAAATACCTTAAAGAATAATCCAAAACAATTTCTAGAATATATATTTATTGTGTTGTCAAACATTTGACAACTATGCCACAAAACAGTAGTTATTGTAACTAGGTGGCAGGCTCCGTTGCTGTGTGAGTATTGGTGTGTGGACTCTAGGAATGGGGGGGGGGGGATCTTTAAAGATGTGTATAGCACATTATTGCACGGTTATAATGAGCACTGCTTACATTGCGCTTTCAATAAATACTACTGCATTGTTCAACAATTATTCATTCTGTCTCAAATTATTCTAGGGGGGGACAGCTTTACTACAGCTTTACCGGGGTCACGGGTCACGGGTCACCACCAGGTGCACCGGCGGTTTCTCGGTAGTTTCATAAAAACATGCATTAAACTGACCCAAAGCTGCTCTTTAACCCCAGTGTGGGATCAGTCCTTCAGTCCCGGCCTGATCAGATAAACCAACATATTTCCAGCCCCACACAGGAGCACCAGAGAACCCTCAGAAGTTACAAGAGCAAGCCTGCTCAAAGGCTCACGTTGTGGTTATTAGGGTATTTTCTGCAGCTGATTAGCACCTCCTGGAGTTTTGTGCCACTGTTGGGTGGTATTAGCCCGTTATGGTGATTAAAACCCCAAGTATGAGAAGGGATCAAATCCAAAAGGGTTACATTTAAAGTAAGTCAAACTCAAGCTTTCATAAGAGTTTAATTCAGAACATTTAGTCTCAATATTGATTGTGGGGACATGAACACCTTGCCGGTTCCTCCAGCAAATGAGGCTCTGTAACTAGGACAAGGGATCCTTCTTTGTCTTGGGAATTGGTGTAAATGCTGTACAGTCTAAATTAAAATATCACAAACTGCCTTATAACTTAAATACACTTCCATGATCCAGGGGAAAGACATTTACCTCAAAAGAAGCATCTGCCATACAACCCATGAATGTTTATTCTAAGCATAGTGGATGTAAAATGACAGCAAGGACATTCTGCTGCACAAATAAATACATTTACTGAAAGCAGTAACCAAATATCTGTTTTGAGTCCACCTCACCAGGCAGCAATGCTGATGTCCAGCTCCCAAAAAAGCTCCCCATTCATCCAAGCCAGCGCACCGAGGCTTCTGAGTATCGCAGCAGTGGGAAACGTGTGGTTGTGAGGAGGAGAGATGTGTCATCTCTGAGAAGTGAGTCACCGGCATGCAGCCTGAACCTGGAGTCATGACGAGGAACGCACACAAGGACGACCCCGTCAGGGATCAGTTCTGCACTTCTCTACAACGTACTCAGCCCTGACTCAAGCCAGTGATTGAGGTGAGATCAGTAACCGTATGTAGATTCAGTTCCATTAACTATTTTCTCACAAGTGTCTCAAATGTGGCTCCAGAGTTTTTATCTTTTGCATCAGTGAACTTTCTCATAATCTCACATAGCGTTCTCTCTGCAAATATATGGCCTTCCCGTCAGAGATGTCTTCAGTATTCACATTCGTTACTCAGGTAGAAGTATAGATACTAGAGTTTAAAAATACTCCTGTAGAAGTTGAAGTATCAACTCAAGTTTTATACTCAAGTAAAAGTATAAAAGTACTGGTTTCAAAACTACTTAAGGTATAAAAGTAAAAGTAATGTAAGGGGGAAAAAAGCCATTAAGGACAAAAGCCATTGAAAATGAATGCATCTTAGTACAATGCAAATATATTAAAGAAGCATATATGTGTACTATTGAGCATTAACATGTGTTTCAGAGAGCAGAAGATATGATGACTAGTTGCCTATAAGTATTGTAATGGTGCAAAAAGTCAAACTTCAGAGGCATGTTATCATTTATCCTAACCTTTATTGGAATGTACATCCAAGTTTAGTTGCAGGAATCTGAGGGAATGGATGTAAGAACAAAACTGGACAAGAACATCTGAAACAACCACAACCAAATTCACTCTATCCGGATGGAGCAATTTAACTGGATAGTTTTATTTAAAGGCCGAAATGAAATAGAGTAACGAGGCTGTTTTTAAAATGTAAGGAGTAAAAAGTACAGATAATTGCGTGAAAATGTAAGGAGTAAAAGTAAAAAGTCGTCTGAAAAATAATTACTCCAGTGAAGTATAGATAACCACAATTTCTACTTAAGTAAGGTAACAAAGTATTTGTACTTCGTTACTTGACACCTCTGCTCACAAGTGTCTCAAATGTGGGTTCAGAGTTTTTATCTTTTGCATCAGTGAACTTTCTCATAGTCTCACACAGCGTTCTCTCTGCAAATATATGACCTTCCCGTTGTGTGTAAGTTATAGTTTACACTCCGGCAGCCGTTAACAACTTGAGAATATACATTTGAGACCTTACACGGCTGCTGTACATGAACCTTGAGGACTGGCTTTTCTCATTTCATCCTTCCTGGAAGGAATGTGTGCTGCTGCGAAGCTATTTCAGATGCCAACTTTAAGGAGAAAGTGAGAGGAGCTGGATGAATATAGAGGCCAGATTATAATGACAGATCTCCTGGGAGGCTGATTCATCAGTTTGCATCTCTGGCCTATTTTAACATCTCTGACATAAATGGGAATTACTGGGCAGAGAAAGTAGCAGCACGGACATGCAAAACCTTTAAATGGTCTCTTTATTTTTGTGAATAAAACAGTTTCCTTAAGATGTAATAGATGTTAATTGTTTGTCATTCTGGCCATCTTACCTCCAATTACATGAGCCACAACCAGAGCTCCAGGTTTTGAGAGTGGGGTTCAGGTGCAGCAGCTGCACTGATACGTGTCTCTGAGTTAAAACACTGGACATTGTACTCGACCGTAAGCAACAGTACTCGAGTTGTAAAAAAAAAAAAATCAGGGGGGATGGTGGATTTTATCATATGGGGACAGATAATTTGTGCTGATTACAAATAATATAATATATTACAAATAATAGCAGTGACCAAAACACCTGCAGAAATACTGCAGGAATGACATAGCAGCAGTTAAATGCAGCCTTCTGTAAGCTTTAAATATCCACTGGGCTTACATCAAATACATCAAAACACAACAATAAAAAACACTTTTCTGAACTTATCAATATGACTCTGTCCTTCACAGGATAAGTACCATGGATCACTGCAAAAACTCTAAATCTTAACAAGAATATTTGTCTTATTTCCAGTTAAAATGTCTCATTTTAGTAAAAATAATCTCATTACACTTAAAACAAGACTCATCACTGGAAAAAACAACAATTTTAACTTGTTTCAAGTAGATTTTCACTTAAAATACCGGTAAGTAGAAAAATCTGCCAGTGGAACAAGATTTTTTTGCTTGTAATGAGAAGATAAATCTTGTCCCAATGGCAGATTTTCCTACTTATTTCAAGTGAAAATTTACTTGAAACAGGTGAAAATTGTCAAATAATTTATTTTTCTGGTGTTATTTTCCTGGTGATGACTCTAAATGTTGAAATAGCAGTAAAACCACATTCATTGATGAAATTACATAAGGGATGGAAAGGGGGGATGGCAGTTTTACAGGGGGGATGATTTTGACCGTTTTTATTTCAGGGGGGGGATGTCGTCCCCCCTCATCCTCCCTCAACTCCAGTACTGACTGTAAGCTAGGAAACATCCAAACACCCTGCATGTTTCAAATGTCTCCACATTACTCCACACACACATAGTTACTCTCCTGATTTTCACCTCTTCAAGATCCACTTTCCCAAGTGTTTTCTGTCAGTGGTTTTAAAGAAATAGTGTTGTACATTAAATTAGATTAGGGTAATCCCGTGGCTGCACTCCAGTGGCACAGTCGGCCGTGTGATTCATTCCCAGAAACAGGTGGATTAAAGTCTCTCACAAAGTGAACTAATGATTCTGGAAACAAGTTAATGAATCTGCTCCATGTGAAAATGGAATCGGTTGCTCAAGTTTTTGACACTCAGCTTTCTTGCAGCTCAGTAAAGTCTCGCCCCCATCCTGAGAAGTCTGGATCTTCCACCTGCAGCACCAGTCTGGATATCATTCACACCTTCTTTCAGTGTCTGGACATGTCGTGCTGGTAAAACCCATGAAGGCTGAGATTATAGGGAAGATTTCACCCAGATGGAGCATAAATCTGTATGCTGGGTTATTAATAAACACCATGTTTTATGTACAAAAAAAATAAAAATACAAGTAAAAAATGAAATGAAATAAACCTATTGCCACCCGTTTCACGGTGGAGACTGTTCCATTCTGTTCTGCTGTGCAACACAGACATCTGCTGGCCAGGCTTTTAATGACAGGGATTAACAGATTTAACCTGAAACCTGACTTTTCTGTAGCTGCTCAGAGCTGAAAGTGAAAGATCTTTTTCATGTTCAGTTTTGCAGTTTTGTTCAGTGTTTTAAAAAGTTGTCTGTCAGCCAGGTGAGACCCTGTAAAACCTCACGGTGCTGCAGCCTGATATGCACTTATCCTGACTGTGTCATGCTGATATTTTCAACCAAAATTAAACAGCATTAGCATGAACTAAAAGTGAAAAAGCACTATGCAATAAGTAACCAAGGGGGCTGCCAGGAAAGCAACATGCTCCACATTTAGAAAACATGTTTTCCTCTGATCTTGTGATAAGGAGGGAGATTAACAGATGTGATTATTAGGAAGACTGAAGTTAGATACCAGTTTAGAGACTGCTTCCTTTAAGTGTCACATTCAAAAGGGTTTCTTTCCATTATGTGTCTTTTTTCAGGTTAATTTATCCCGAAATGCATTGCCTGCCATAGGCTGTAGCTTTTTCACTGAGGGTTCTACAACCAGCTTAATTTCAACTTTGTTGGTAGAACAAGTCAGAAATGTAGATTTGAGTCTTCTAGTCCAGTGGTCCCCAACCTTTTCTGTACCGCGGACCGGTTTAATGTCTGACAATATTTTCACGGCCCAATCTAAAGGTGTAGCCGATAAAAACTAAATAAAATGGCCGGCATTAATTCGTTTATGGTGTGTTTGCTGTGTATTAACATCCAAGGAATAAAAACATTGTGAACCATCAGTTTGAGAGTCATCCATCATCAGTCGGGGATTCTACAGAAATTATTTAAAAAAAAAAAAAAAAAAAAAAAAAAAATTTCTTCTCTCTGTGCGGCCCGGTACCAAATGACCCACGGCCCGGTACCGGGCCGCGGCCCGGGGGTTGGGGACCACTGTTCTAGTCAAACCTAAATTTGGTGATTTTCATTACATGATGTGTCTCCTTGCTTCCCCCCCTCACTTCTCTTTCTTTACTTTAGCTCATCTCAGTGAGGATGTGAGAAAGAGATACAAGGAACCAAAGTGAGGATGGGAAGGTCAAAACCTAAACTGTGAACTCCTGGTTCCTTTGCTTAAATGTCAAACTACATTAAAGTTTGTGGTATATGCAGGTGCAGGTTTGATCAGTTAGGTGTTTTCTCATGCTGAGCTCCTTCACAAGGCTCCTCTCCCTTCACTCATCGATGTGCTTTTAAGGTGTGGAAAATCCTGGAGAAAGCCAGATTGGGAAATAGTTATGGGTGAATGGAGGCAGGAATGTGGGGAATTCAGTCTTCCTGGAAAAGAGATCCAAATCTAAAACATAATCACAAGACAAGAGAACAGGATAGCTATTCATGTCAACAATTAGGACGCAAGAGAGACGTGGTTCCTACATGTAGGTGGAAGCTCAGACTGGGTTTCATCAGGATGACGTTTTACTGACGAACACGCCATTTATCTCTTGTACCCTGCAGCAACGTTGCAGTTTATATGAAAGAAATGATGAATAAACTAATTAATCAGCTAATGGGAGCTCTAGCTTCTTAACTGACTTTGTAATGATTTAGATTTTCACTGATCTGTATCATTATAAATTTATCATTTTGGATTTTTATCAGATAAACAACTGAAAGTGTATTTCTCCCTTTTGTTACTGTTTAACGTTTGAGTTTACTTTATAGAAGGTTGACCCTAGGGACGTTTACACACTCAGAGATGAAAATACACATTCTCTCTGCACTGGAACTCTCATCTAAGGAGGCAGGACTAAGATGTGACTTCACAGACGGGCTGGAAATCAATCCTGGTACAACATGTGGCCACGTTTTTCACGGCCGTTCCATTAAAGAAGAAAAACCCAAATTGGACACTGAAATAAACTGAAAGTGACAAAAGAAATTACAATAATTTACTGAAAATGGAGAAATAATAATCAGATATGGTTTTTGAATTGTGGCTCAACAGAATCATAGGAATAAACGAACAAACTAATAAAAGTGGTCTATAAAAACTGCTGGTACCACCAGAAAATGTTAAAAATAATACGACCATAATTCCATGCTTAACTAAAGTGTAATTAGCATCACTGGTGTCTGGTGTCTGCAGTCAGTGGTGAGAGGTGATCCCTCTGCTGGTGGAACATGAGAAAGCCAAGGAAAGAGTTGTGTGAGGAGATCAGAAATAAAATAGTAGACAAAAAATAGTAGGTTAAAGGTAAATTCCAAAAGACCATCTTCAAGCAGCCTGATGTGTAGTTCTCAAGACCGGTCTTGGTCTCAAGACCACTTTTTTTGTGGTCAGCAGTTCTTCCTCTTGTTAATGTACAGTTTTGTAAACTATTTGTATTTTGCATTTGATTTAATGTTTTGGTGCATCTGCATATGTCTGTATTTAATTACAGTTTTGTGTTTATAATGGCCTTGTTTGAATAAATATATGAATAATATTTTCACATCTTTGTGATTGATTACGCATCAGGTCCATTTCAGTGATGCTGATATAAGGTGTAATCTGATTACTTCAATGTTAAATAATGTAATTTCAAGTCGATAATTGTATCTTTAATATTTAAAATTCAGTTTTCATCTCCAAATTAAGTCCAATGTAAATCAATCACTATTCATGACTTTTCTGAGATGGAGGGGGGTGTTGGAGCTGGTTATTCTGCTAGAGGACTTTGGGACAAGTTAATAGTCGTGTCAATCCTTAAAAGCACTGGAGCCAATCCTCCAATAATAGAAATAGCGGTAGTGCAGTCGCCACACATATCTGATCTCAGCTGATGGATGAAAACATTTATAGTGAGTTCAACATCATCATCCACTTCTCTGTGTTATTGAGCTGCTGTTGAATACAAGCTCATATGGAAACTAGCTGAACCAGGATGGAGCTGATGTTCTACAATCACGCAGGATCAGGACATTACTAGGTTTGTTTTTGGTCTTGGTTTTGAGCTGAACTAGTCTTGTCTTGACTTGGTCTGTCCTGGTCTTGATATCTCTGGTCTTGGTCTGGGTTTAGGCCGTCTTGACTACAAGTCTAGTCTACAAACGTCATTCTGATGTTTAGGGTCCACAGGACACCCCTGGACGTGGCTGCAAGTGGAAACCTGATGACAAACTGAAGAGATGGATCATACAACTAGTAACCAAAAGGCCCGGAGCAACTTCCAAAGAGATTCAAGTGGAACTTTAAAGTGGAGGTGGCATCAGTGTCAGCTCACACCATCTGTTGCTGTTTGAGCCGAAGCAGACGTAAGGAGAGACGACTGAGGAGGACTCGCTGTTGACAGAAAATCATTAAAAAAGCAAGACTGGAATTCATCAGTGTGTAGTGAGTACTGTATTAGGGCCATGCAGGAGAAAAAGTATTTGAGAGGGGAAGATTTCTTTTTATTGTGCACTTCGAGAAAAAAGTCGAAATGTCGAGATTAATGTTGAAATACAATTTCAAGAATAAACTCAAAATTTCGCGTTTTTTCTCAACATTTCAACTTTATTCACGAAATTTTGACTTTTTTCTCAACATTTCGACTTTTTTCTCGAAATTGCACTTCAACATTATTCTCGACATTTCAACTTTTTTTTCGACATTTCGACTTTTTTCTCAAAGTGCATAATAATGAAAAAAAAATCTTCCTCCTCTAAAATATTATTTATATTTTTCTCCTGCCTGGCCCTAATACTCTTCCGTAGTGTGGAACCACAAAGCTTCGGGGATGATGTCTTTTGGACGGATGGGACAGAAGTTGAGCTTATTGGTGAGTTACATGGATGGAAACAGGAAATTCCATCATAGTTACTGTAAAACACAGAGGAGCCTCCGTTATGTTCTGGAGCTGCTTTGCTGCTTCTGGTACCGGGTGTCTTGAACTTGTGCAGGTACAATGAAATCTCTAGACGATTGAGATACTTTAGACTGATATGCTGCTGAGTGTCAGGAAGCTTGTTCTCAATCGCAGGTCAAAGGTCCTTCAACAGGACCACGACCCAAAGCAATGGCCTATGAGTCCTGGTCACAATCCCTCTGAACATCTGAGGAAGAGGTGAAACATGCAGTCTGGAGAAGGAACCCTTCAAACCTGAGACACCTGGAGCAGTCTGTCCGTGAGGAGTGGACCAAAATACCTGTCTGCAGGTGCACAAGTCTCACTCAGAGTTACACAGAGCACTTTATTACAGTCAGACTCAAAAGGTGGTGCAACAAAATCTCATCATTTTTGTCCAAGCCACTTTCGTTGGTTTGATTTCTAAACAGGTGTCATTAATAACAATTTCAAAAGAAATGTCTGACTTTCATCAGTCTGTTTTAAATGAATTATTTATCAAATTATTTCAGTGAGCATTGACGTATTTTCTTTCTGTCTTTAACAGTCCCAACACATTTGTCCACGAAGGTAAAGTCTCCAGCGCACACGGACTAAACTGGAGAACAGATGTTTGAAGTGTCACAGAATTACAGTAAGACTGTGATGTTGAACATATTTGCATATTCCCACGTTCTCAAAAAGAAAGAACAAAGAATGAGACCTTTTTAAGTATTTCGCCTTTACATGTTTTTCTTTTCCTCACAAAATCTTCTGTCTGATCCCAGAGAACATGAAGGGCTCTTCAAACACATTCCTGCGTCTTGACGTGTTAACAGTAATCACTTGCAGCCTTAAAAATGATGCTGCAAACATTAAAAAAGAGAAAATTGCACATAAAAATGTAAGTTGTTTCATCCTGGCTGTTTTTCATCTAAAAAACAGCTTTTCTGGTATTCAGTGTTTTTGGTCGGCAAATAAATATTTGTATATGTCATATTGAAATAAATACGGATTATTTTTAATCCTTGAAAACAGAATCATAAAGTGATTGTGAAGTGAATGATGTTTCGCAGAAGAACAAATAAAAATCTAACCGCCTGACCAAAAGACTTCAAATGTTTTTACGGGAACAAAACTCAATTTATGTGTACGGGAATGTAGAAAGGACAGAAAAATATAATGAATTGCTTTTCAGCTCCATCTTGTTAGAGAAAATTAAGGATGATTTAGGTTGGTCTAAAAACAAAACAATAATAACAATAACACACCACTTCAGAGCAAAGTTATCATGATATAAAAAAGCTGCAACAAGGGAACCACTTGAAGGAACACTGACGGGCCAAAGTCTGGACCACTTGCTCCATAAAAGAGTCAACACGCCCATTCCTTCAGACCACCTCGCTAAGATGACATTCTTCAGCCAATTTATATCTCAGATGGACCCAAATGCTCGCTGGGGTGTGGGGGAGTGTTGGCTTAACATGTGTGAGTCATTTGAAATAGTTTCATTAAAGAACAAGTAAGTATCATCATTAAGATGTCATTCCACTGAGCAGAGCCGGCCCAAAGCATAAGCCAACTAAGTGGCTGCTTAGGGCCCCGTGACCACTAGGGGGCACCCAAGAGTTAAAAAAATAAAATAAAATAATGTGTGTATTACATAAACAATATTATGTTAACAGACTAGAGTAGACTTCAAATTGTTGTTGCACATTTCTGTTGCAGTTTATTTAAAACCAAAAATAAAGTAGACAATGTGTTTACAGTAAATGGTTTATAAATTATTTATTTGATCATTTTGTTTCTTTTAGTAGGCTCTTCTTTTAGTAGGCCTACCCAGTAGATGACACTCAGTATCACACTTAGTACTATATCACTTTAAATATTAAGTGTAAATCAACCCCAGGCCGCTCTTGTAGCTGAATTTGCTCCCATTTCAGATTAAAAACCATAGTGAATGATTTCACTCAGTTAAATGCAACCACCCCACCTGGCTTTTCCTTTTTTAGTAAACCCCGCGCCACTGGGAGGGGGGGGGGCCTGGCTCTCATCTACCGTAAAAACATAAAAGTCACTGCTCTCACTGTCCCCCAACACTCCTCCTTTGAATGCCTAGCTGTAAAACTCTCTGGACCCAAACCCATCATCATCATTACCATCTACAGACCACCAAAACCCTCCGCTGTTTTCCTTACTGAATTCTCATCACTGTTAACATCTGTATGCACAATGTCCCCTACTGTTATCCTCCACGGTGATTTCAACATTCATATTGACGACCCATCCTGCACCCTAGCAAACGACTTCACATCACTCCTGAACTGCCTTGGTATCACACAACACGTCAACCTCGCAACACATAGCAAAGGTCACATCCTCGATTTAATCTGCTGCACAGACATAACTCCCGCCAACCTCACTATCATGGACTTCCCCATCTCGGACCACAAAGCCATACTTTATGACATCCACACCCATTTGCACAAAGTCAAAGAACAACGGATCATCTCCTTCAGAAACATCAAACACATCAACCCCACAGATCTCTCTACCCTTATCAGCTCCTTCCCCAATCCCCCCTCATCCTCCTCCCCTGCCGATCTGGTACAACACTACAATAACTGTCTCTCCTCCTCTCTCACTGCCCTGGCTCCACTTAAAACCCGCTCAGTTTCATTTACCCACTCTGCCCCCTGGTTCACCCCTGACCTCCACCAGCTCAAATCCACAGGCCGTCAACTGGAGCGACTCTACAAAAGGACCGGACTCACTGTGCACATCCAAATGTACTCCGATCACCTTCAGCTCTACAAAAATGCACTTAATACCGCCAAATCATCATATTACTCCAACCTCATTACTTCTGCCACAGGAAACAATAGAGTCCTTTTTTCAACCGTCAACCGCTTACTTCAGCCTCCAAAAACCCTCCCTCCAGACATCTCCACTGACCAGTGCACCGCCTTCCTGGACTTCTTCAGCTCCAAAATCAACATCATTCACCATCAACTGGCCTCAACACGCTCTTCCACAAATGACCCACCCTGGATAACCACCACCAACCAACCCCTCTCCAGTCCTCTCACCAATTTCACTCCGGTATCAGAACACACCATCTCAGAACTCATTCGTAAAGCCAAAACCACCACCTGTCAGCTTGATCCCCTCCCCACCCTGCTTGTCAAAGCATGTCTGCCATCCATTTCCCCCATGATTACCAAAATAATTAATTCTTCCCTCACCACTGGAACCGTTCCCCCAATCCTGAAACTAGCTGCCATCACACCCACCCTAAAAAAACCAGGTGCAGACCCATCTGACCTCAATCACTACAGGCCCATCTCCAACCTTCCCTTCATCTCCAAAACTCTGGAAAAGGTGGTAGCAGCACAATTACAGTCCCACCTAAACTCAAATAACCTCCACGAACCCTTCCAATCCGGTTTCCGCCCCAATCACAGCACTGAAACAGCCCTGGTTAAAATCACCAACGACCTCCTCCGTGCAGCTGACTCTGGCCTACTCACCATCCTCATCCTCCTGGACCTCAGCGCAGCTTTCGACACCATTTCTCACCCAATACTCCTGGACCGCCTGGCTGGCATTGGGATCACTGGTGTTGCACTCTCCTGGCTTTCATCTTACCTCACTGACCGTCAACAGTTTGTCCAACTACAGAACCATAAATCCGGGTGCACGGGTGTCACAATGGGTGTCCCCCAGGGGTCAGTACTGGGTCCACTCCTCTTCACCATCTACCTCCTACCCCTAGGTTCAATTCTCCGGCACCATGGGATCCATTTTCACACTTACGCCGATGACACACAGATATATATCTCCTCCAACCCCACCGCTGCCATTCCTCCCGCTTCCCTCACCACCTGCCTACACGACATAAATACCTGGATGAGCAATAACTTCCTCAAACTCAACGGCAATAAAACTGAGGCTCTTCTCATCGGCTCCAAATCCACCCTCACCAAGTCGCAACCCTCTCCCGCCCCTCCCATCATCATCGACGGCTTCCCGGTACCCTTTTCCCCCCACGTCAAGAGCCTCGGCGTCATTCTGGACAATACACTCTCATTTGCACCTCACATCCACAACATCACCCGGACTGCATTCTTCCACCTCCGCAACATCTCCAGACTTCGTCCAGCACTGTCCCAATCCAGCACCGAAATTCTGGTCCACTCATTCGTCACATCCCGTATCGATTACTGTAATGCTCTCCTCACTGGCCTCCCAACCAAACTCACCAACAAACTACAACTCATTCAGAACTCGGCCGCCCGGATCATCACCCGCATCAAGTCATCTGACCACATCACCCCCGTTCTTATCCAACTCCACTGGCTCCCAGTCCAATACCGTATCATTTATAAAAACCTCCTCCTCACCCACAAAGCCCTTCACAACCTAGCCCCCACCTACCTCTGTGACCTACTGAAAGAATACACCCCCTCCCGTACCCTCCGCTCAACCTCTGCTGGACTTCTTTCCACTCCCACCTCACACCTTAGCAGCATGGGTGCCCGAGCTTTCAGTTGTACGGCACCCAGACTCTGGAACTCCCTCCCCCCATACATAAGACAAATAGACTCCATCACCACATTCAAAACACAACTCAAGACTCACCTGTTTAAACTTGCCTATTCACTTTGACCGGTCACCACACACTACCTCCCACCATACTGTTATCTGTACTGTTGCTCCTTGATTGTCTATTTGTATGTATTGTGTATGTGTGTATGTATTATAATTTCTACTGTATTACTATTATATTTCCTGTATTGTATTGTTTGTTTTTATTCTGTAAGGTGACCTTGGGTGACATGAAAGGCGCCGTTAAATAAAATGAATTATTATTATTATTATTATTATAGATGGGTAAAAACATGCTGACAATAGGATGATGGAAACAACACTGCTGCAACTGTGCAGGGGCCTCATTTATAAAAGAGTGTGTAGGATTCATACTAAAAGTGCACGTAAACCCAAAAGCCGGAAATAGCGGGCGCAAAAAAAAATCCGGATTTATAAAACCGTGTGCACGCACACTTGCACGCAATGTTCGCTTTATAAATCACAGTCCAGCTGGAAGGTTGTGCAGGTGAATCCGCCTCATATCCCGCCCTCTACACGCCCACTTCATACCATAAATGGGCAATGCAAAGTAGTATTTGCATATGGATGAGCCTGCTGAGCATGCGCAGCGGCTTCCTGCAGCCTGTTTGGGCGTCAGGATGAATGAGACGTGTCGAGCCACCGTGCCACTGAATTTCACGGAGACTGAGATCGAGGTGTTGAGGATGAGGTGGAGGACAGGAAAACCACATTATTTGGTGGTCACAGTAAAAGTAGAAAAAGTATATAAATAGTATAAAATAAAGCGAGTGAGTGGCAGCACAGCGTTGCTGCGCTAAACTCCGTGAGTGCCCCGGCGCAACAGTGGGGACAGGGGGGACATGTCCCCCCACTTTTCAAAATCATGTATTTGTTCCCCCCACTTTTTACAGTTTAAAAACTAACGGTAGGCTCAGCCTGTAATTGCAAATCATCAAGACACCCTGTGCGAAGGCGATGCGAAGACGGCCCGGCATTTCCGGTTTCCGGTTTGAATCAGTAGTGAACTTCCAGGGCTCTTTTCTTCGTTTATGTGTGATTTTTTTTGTTTTAGTTTTTTGCACAATAGTTGTCCTTATGTCTTTGATTTACTGTGACCGGAAAAAGTCGGATAAACCATTCAGAAAAAGATCGCTAACTAGCGGCCGCGGGGGGTACTGCACCGCGACCAAATGGAGAGACGGAGAAGTCTGAATGGTTCAGCACGGCGTCACGGCTGCGGCGTGTGCTCTGCGTCGGTGTGACGCAGAACCATACCTCAGCCTTAAGGGAGGGTCAGGGTTGGTGTAGGGATACGCACATCTTTCGGTTAGTTTTTTCTTTTTAAATCCCAACCTTTGCGTGGAAGGTAGCTTGCGCATCTTTTAAGCCCTGTTTTGTGCGCAAGCAAGCTTTATAAATGAGGCCCCAGCTCTTTGACCTTTTATTTATTGCTTCTGTGTGTGGCCAGGAGGGGCAGTTGCTGACTTTGCAAAATATTAATTGAAAGATTTTTCTGCAAATTTGTTAATCTGTTGTCTGCTTCCATGGTCTTAATCACTGTGGATTACAATCTAACTACAACAAAATGTTCTTACATCTAGTTTACAAGTGTATTTGTAATGACAGGGAAGAACATGAAATGAGTTTATAGTGGGTGTGTGAATGATTAATAATCAGTATTATTGGCAGTAATAGAGGGCCCCAAAATCACATTTTGCTTAGGGCCCGGTGAGCATCCTCCGCTGTTCAGCCTCTGCAGTTTGTGACTAGCACTTCCCTCTCTGGCCCCACGAGGGAAGCAGATCCCCACCGGGTGATTACTACTGAAACCTCCTGTCTTAAAAAAATAAATAAATAAACCATTGCTGGGCCATTAAATCTTTATATTTGCTTTAGGCGTTCATTGTCTGTTCTGTAGAGTTGAAAGCAAACACATGACTTGTTTGACGTAAGAGTCACTAAGGCATGCAGCTGACATCACGTCTCCATCATGAGTTATTTAACAGTAGAGAGGCCACAATGGCACGCGTGTTTACTCCTGGAGGTGTGTTGCAATTATATGTTCTTGTGACAAATTGCTCTTTGACACCAGAGTATGCCGGTTATGACAGTGATTGGCAGTAAAGGCTGTAACTTCTTCAAACCTCAGAAACCTTCGTGGCACGTAGCTCTTTCAGTAACTGTATCTGTTTCTAGAGCTACATGGTGAAATATTTGGTCAACCACTAATTTCATTTCATGTAGTTTCATTTTGGAAATCCTTTCAAATATTTTTCCTCCAGTTATATAACACATTTGGAAGTAAAGCCAATTTCCATTGGATCTACATGTTGTTTCTTATCATCATTTCCTGAGTTTATGCCTCCTCAGATCCTTTCTCACCCCTGCAGAGTTTCTTTCTCCAGCTCCCCGGCGGTCGCAGGAAGCTGCAGAAACTCTGCAGGGGTGTTCTGTGGCTAAAGGCCGGGATGCGCTCTGGGAGCCACACGGACATGGGTTCAGTGCCATGACCGAGTGTTACTGGCTGTATTAACCTCTGTGACGACAGCTCCATCCCACCAGGACAGGGAACCGACCCCCGGCACGAATCACTGGATTATTACCAGTGACCTGACAGAAGTGCTCAACAAGAAAACAAGAGCTTTTAAGGGAAGGGGGCAGAGAATCAGAGAATAATTGAGGTCAGTACAAAGACAAATTAAAGCCCAGATTAGAGAGAAGATGGAGGTTTGCAGGAAAAATCTGGAGAAGAAGCTCCAGCAGAACAAGGTAAGAGATTCGAGCAGAAGGAATACCAGATAGATGGAGTACACAGAGCACAGATTGTGAGACCAGCAGCACAGGAACACCACAGGGGACTGTCCTCTCACCACTCCTCTTCGCATGGCATTATTCACACTTTCAGTAAAAGTCCAAGTCTTGTCATCTGCAGAAACACGTAGATGACCCTGCAGTTGTTGGGTGAATCAGTGATGGACAAGAGACTGAGGACAGAGAACTGGTAGACACTCTGTGGCATGGTGTGAGAACCACCATATCATCTCCAACTTAAACTAGAAAAAGGAGGTGATTGTGGATTTTAAGAGGAGCATCAAGAATCAAGTCAAATAATATGTCCATAATGGGAGAAGAAGTGGATGAGGATAAAGGATAAAGACCTCTGTGTTCACCTGAACAACAGACTGAAATGGAGAAGTGATGCTGATGCTAAAGTATCTACAAGAAAGGGAGGTTTAGGTAGTTCTTCAGTGTTTAGTAAGACGCATATCCTCTATAACTCTGCTATGGCGAATAAATCTGTTGGAAAAGCATCATCAGAGCCAGCAACGTTATAAAAAATGCAACAAACTAATAAAGAAGGGTGGCTCTGTCCTGGAGCCTGTGGAACTGCTTGTGCAATTAAGAGTGGTTTATTAAAATGAAAAACACAATAAATAACATAATCTTCAACAACTTCAGGCAGAGTTTTCTTCAGATCCACCGCAACACAGACGCTACCGGGGATCCTTCCTGCCCGCAGCAATAACCCACTATAATGACTCTTTTAAGAAACTTAGATCATGACAGTTGCTGCAACACATAATTGCCTTTTGGGGGATTATACGTTGCAGTAACGGTGTTATATTGACTTGAATTGAAATGAAGTGAATTCTTGGAAGTTCACGGCCGATGTCTTTTTTCTTTTTTTCTTTAAATTTGTTACACTTGTTTTTCCAAGTTCCTTGTTAGGATGAGTGGTTTTTAATGAATATTTATCCTCATTATCATATTCAAATATATCTACTTGAAGGAGGAGACAGGGAGGAGTGTTGTGCTCCAGCATGTGCGCTCAAATCCACGTTGATTGTGATGTGCAAAGAAACGTGCATGGATTTGGGCCGACGCACAGTTTTGAAGATCTGAATTTCTTTTTGCGTATGCAAAAATTCCACACACGGATTCACGTATGACATATATATACAGTATGACATATATATATATATATATATATATATATATATATATATATATATATATATATATATATATATATATATATATATATATATATATATATATATATATATATATATATAAACTGACTTTTGGCCAGAATGATAATACAGGCGGGCATTGCCAAAACATGTGAAGGAATGATCCTGTGGTGTTACTTGAACAAAAACTGCAAAGAGGAGAATTGATTTTGTTCATTGCATGTTGTTTTTCTGGTGTTAATTAAGTTCTATGCAGAAAGTTCAGGCCTTATATGGCTTGGAGATGATGGCCCTGAGCTAGAGACAGGAAGCAGAGCTGGAGGCAGCAGAGTTGAAGATGTTAATATTTTCTTTGGGAGTGACAAGGATGGATGAGATTTAAAACAGGAACATCAGAGGAACAGCCAGGATTAGACTCCTGGAGATAACGTAAGAGAGGCTGGACTGCAGGTTTGGACACGTGAGTGCACCAGTGGAAGGATGCTGGACATCAAGCTGCCAGGGGGGGGGTGATGAAAGAGGAAATGCACTTGGAACGACAGAGGAAGATGCAGAATACCGGGTAAGATAGTCCGCTGTGGCCCCCGAAGGGAAAAGCTGACACATATTCAAAAGCGCTGCGGTGTTGATTTGCACATCATTTGGACAAATGCAGTTTAACTTGTCTTTCAATGTGCGGATTAAATGTGGAAGGGTTTTTACTGACCTACCATTTTTTTAAATGTGGTTACTATCCTGATTTCTTGACGTTGTGCTTACGACACGTGTGTTTGAAGCACTATTTGAGCAGTGCAGCAGGCCCAGCAGTCATCTCAGTGATGTTATCCATCAAAGCTGTGGTGGTGGTGGGGGCAGTTTGATGGCAGTGGTTTTCATTGTTGCTCTCACTTTCACGCAAGCCGAAATCTGGTGAAAAAATCTGCTGGCTCACCTGGCAGCTGCCGCTTCAATGAGCTGCTCTCACTGCTGCATAATGACGACCTTTTATGATGCTAAAATGGGAGAGAAATCAAAGTGGGCTAAAGAGAACGTTTCCTGTGTTGCTTAGTCATCAGCTCGCTGAAGGGATGGAAATGAATTAGCTCACCTAAATTACAATAAATGAATATTTAACCAATTTGAACCAATCCATAAACATCTGTCTCTAAAACAACTGATATTAAGTTAATTATATTCAAATCCCTCCAAAAGTGAATAAACAAACCTGTGAAATGACACTTAAAATCAACAGGGAGTCATCATTTTTGTGCTTTTTCCCCCAAATTAGGTTGTGTAGGGTTATTGTAGAGTCCAGTGAGTCCAGTGAGTGCCTGAGTTAAGGTGCACGTGTCGTCAGCCACGTGGCCTCGGTGTTTCCAAAGCTTTATACGCTGGAGTCACATGAAAGAGAACAGCCCTACGACAGGGAGGGAAGGGAGGAGAGGAGAGGAGAGGAGAGGAGAGGAGAGGAGAGCGCTGGGCTGCAGAGATGAAGATGAAACGAGAGCTGAGGATCACATGGAAATTCAGTGACATGACGCAAGAGAAAAAGGAATAGAGAGAGTGAGTGAGAGCGGAGGTAAAGACAGTTGAAGGCCAAAGTAAAGAGGAGAAATGATTTATGAGTAGGACTCTAACAGTTCTGAGGTATCCCAGAAGTTTTCTGATGAAAGAGTCAGAAAGCACCCCGTGTCTCAGGACGGTTCTTCTACATTACTACAACCTGTGTCTTGGTTTTCTTCCATTCTGAAGAATTTAACAGGTGTTTATGACGTATTTTAGGTAATAAGTCCTGTCTATTTTCCGTTGTTTTTGGTCTCCTACAATGACTGTTCAAGGCTTTTGACTTCTTGCCCTTTCCCAATTTTGGTGTTTTCAAAGGAAAATAAACACGAGAGGAAACACGTCAAAAAAGCAAAGAGAAACCTCTCACTTGTGAGGGAAGAGTGGACGCTCAGAAGGCTTACAGGCAAAGACAGGTGTTTAACATGAAATAGAGGGAGGCACACTCTGAACTCAGCTTTGCTTGAGAACAAAACTCTGAGGCAAACAGTACGGTGGCCGACAAGGGCCAAACGCACTGCAACGGCCTAATGCGTCTCAGTTAAGGAAAACGGCTTCATGTACAGAAACGATTCAAATTCACAAACTCAAAACGAGGTACAAAAAGAGGAACGTGGTTGTGAGGAACCAGAGCGGCCTCCCCACGTATAAGGGGACAAGGCAAAACTGAACCTGGGTGATGAGGTGTAAAAAAAAAACCCCAAAAATAAGGCTTTTTATTGTAAAAAGGTGTAAAAAAGCACAAAGACATACAGGTGAAGGCAAAAACAGTAGTCTTAAAAAATGGCACAATGGGGCATAGCCTCGCAACAAGCTATCTCAAACCAGCTGCCTCTTTCTGGTATCCAGCCGCTGTTTATAACCCCAGGCAGGGTGGGGAGGTTGATTGGACACAGGTGTGCCACAATCAACAGAACCAGGCACACCTGTGTGCTGCTCCCCCGCAGACCACGCCCAATCCTCCACTCTGACACACACATTAAAAAAAGTCCGGTGAGAAGGGGAGGGGTTGCTCACTTTCTCACAGTGGTGCAAATGAAAAAACGTGCTGCAAAAACAAAGACAAATGCAGCATCATCAAACGCGGTGCAAATAGAGAAACGATGCAAAGCACAAAACGATATAAAACAAGAAACCATCTTCAAAAGCGCGTTTGATGATGCTGCATTTGTCTTTGTTTTTTGCAGCACGTTTTTTCATTTGCACCACGTTCCTCTTTTGGTACCTCGTTTTGAGTTTGTGAATTTGAATCGTTTCTGTACTTGAAGCTGTTTTCCTTAACTGAGACGCATTAGGCCATTACAGTGCGTTTGGCCCTTGTCGACCACCGTAAAACAGTGACGGGGATCTGAGAAAACATGGAGGCAAATGACTGAATAAAAACTTTTTTCTGAAAAAGATGATCAAAAACATGTTCAATCAAAAGACAATTGTTGAAATGCAATTTTTGGGGTGGTCTCAAATATTTGTTTTGCAGTCTTTTTTTAATATGATATGTGAAGGTTTTTTGATTGGAAATATTTTTTTTGTTTAAAGCAACTTTTTTGTATTGAATAATAAAGACACAAATGTCTTACTCATAATATGACCCAAACACAAAATAAATATTTCAATCAAAAAGAAATCCACTTAATAAAAAAAAAACCTTTTTAATCAAAGAAAAGGAGTGTTCAAATATTTTTTTTTCCATTCAAACACTTTATTTGGTTGAAAATGCTTTTTTGCAGGCTTTCATTATTGAAGATATTTTTTTTGATTGAATAATAAAGATACAGAGCAGAGTTTATCTTCTGCATTCCGAACCTCTTCTCTCATTATTTATATCACAAAGATGCAGTTAGCCGACCAAAATGTGGTGACGCCTGCGATCTGTTTCAGGTAGAAACTTGAGCAACATGTGGCCCTCACACATTCACCTCTGCATGGTTCATTCCAGTTACATCCGCTAATGAACTAGTTTATTTAAAGGAGCAAAACAGTATCCATCAGCCCGACTGCAAAGCTTGCTGCTCCACAACACATAAAAGCCTCATTCTACATCCTGCTCCACTGTGGCGATGTCTCCCTCCGTCTCTGAGACTCATCTGCAGTTGTTTATTGTGAGACTGCAGATGATTCACTTCGTAAGATGAAGACGTCATCGTCCAGCGATGCAGCTCATGTCCCTTCCATACTTCTGGCTGGTCCGTGCAGTGTGATCTGAAGCAACCTGCCCCTGAAATGTTCCACTTCCATCCCATCCTAACCTTGAAGAGCAACGCCGCTCATGCAAATGGAAAGTATGAACTTGTTCCAGGAATGGATGGTGAGCACCGTCTCACTGCAAGAAGTGGTTTTGGTTTGAATCCCTGCTGGGGCTCGTTCTGTGAAGAGTATGATGATTTGTTGCAGCATCGTCAACTGCTGGTATTATAAAGTTAATACTGATAACAACGAATAACCAGCAGCGAGTGCAAGTCATCATTGCTAGAACTGATACTCAGATAAGTTGTTGCTCACTCCCATTATTTCTTAGCCAGTGCAGGTTTATCTGCTGGGACTGATGAGACACTTCACTTTAAACATTTGTTTTGTTAAGGATATTTGAGCTTGGCATATTCATTATATTGTGAGATAACTGACTGAACTATGTTTGGATGTGAAGACTTGATCTTAAACATACATATCAGGTCTGAAGGAGGCTGAACTCAGTCATCAGTGGACTCTACTGTTAAATCTAATAACACATGAAGCATTTATCCATGTGTTCATGGTTTTTTGATGGAGGCTGTTGGTACCCACATCCAGGATGAAGACACAAGTCCAAATCCAGCCCTAATGGGATGAACTTTTGACTTGATTGGAACTTGAGCATTGCTGACTTGGACTCAGACTCAGACTTGGAAAAAACTGCATTCGATCTGGTAATTCAGAGAGGACTCATCAGATTACTTTATTTCATCTTATGAAAGTTAGTTTATGAAGTGATATCTACATTAATTTCATGATCAATTTGTTGGAAGATGAACATTCCCACATGTCATCAGTTCAAGTTAAAACGTGTGGACAATGTCCACCCCCAATCATCCTCTGTGAAGAATTCTCCCAGCGAAGTAACCGCTACATTAATGTTGTTTTGCTGAGTAAACAAGATATTTCTGAGATTATACATTATCCTCTCTTGCTCTCGGCTCAGACTCAGGGTTCTTTCACACCTGTCCCCTTTGGAGCAGTTGTTCCAAAACAGGGAGCGTTTCCCCCTAAAGATCGGTTGGTTTGGTATATGTGAACACAGCAATCGCGCTCGGATGCGGCACAAAACCAGCGGGCCCAGATCTCCTAGGAGAGGTGGTCTCGGCTCGCTGCCATTCCAGACCTGGAGTGGTTCATTTGCAGTGAGAACATAATCCACACAGCACACAGAAACAAACTAGCCACACTCGCTTACAATGCTCCATAGTTGTTGTTTTTCCCAGGGTACGGAAGAGGAAACTCCTTCCGCGGTCATTTCTGACCAATGAGAGAACAGTTGGTTCTCATGGCATTTGTTAACAGCTTTGAACCGCTACAGACGGTTGCCTTGTGAACACAAACACCACAAACGAAAAACGAAACAACTGTATCGATTTAGCCCCTGAATCGGAACAAAACAAATCTGAAAGCACCCTCAAACACCAGGAACTTGAGACTAGAAGTTTGGTGACTTGAGTCCAACTCAGGTTTTGTGTGTGTATCTGCATCAGCCAGCAGATGTTGGGACCGCAGTCCCGACAACTGACCATTCTCACCCTTGACCTCTTTCTGTCTGTGTTTCCAGTCTCCATCGGTTCATCCAGTTAAAAGCTCTCAAAGCAGAAACCTCAGCCACCCTCAAGTTACACTGCTCAAGAGTTATCCTTTTAAGACAGGACATGACTTGTATTTGTTATAAATCTTATACAGATTAAACTTGCAAAGATGAAGGCGGTCAGTTCAAAAGAAACATTTTAGACGTTGCTAAAACATCTTGCTGAAACATCTTGCTCACACTGGTGGCGTGAGGTCGTCTGCTCGTCGTACGGTCGCCCTCTCCTCTCTCCTCTCTCTCAGCTCTGATCTATTCAGGTCTTGCAATGATAACATCTCGTTTTCTGTGAATCTCCAGCCAGACTGAGGGAGAGGGAGAGAAAGAGAGAGGGATAGACGGAGGAATAGGACTATGTTTCCTCACAGTCAAGACTTTGTATGAACTCTTTTGTTCTGAAACTGGGAGTATTTTTGTTTATCTTGAAGCATATTTGTGTTATTCTGGTCAGGCGTGGGTCAATATAACACCTGAAGTGCAATCAGATCTGCTTTTTCAGCACTTTGACACCGGTGTGAACGCCTTCTAGGGAAATACGATGTAGAAGAAAAATTAAACACGAATTAAGCAGTTAAAAGGTTTTGGTGCAGCAGGTGTTGCAGAGATCCTTGTGTTTAAAGAATAAAGGTCTATATTCCCTCCCATTAATTAATACTTCATTCCTTTTATGACATGTTGTGGTATAAAAAAGCATTTATACGAGATGTTAATCCCTCCCTTTCCTCTGCTCTCTCCTCTCACTGGTGTCGTGTCAAGTGCATGATTTAGAGCTTGGCAGTAAATAACAGGGTAATTGGCAGTGAAATGTTATTTAAAAGTTTAGTAATAAGTCTGCATGACCAGTTTCAACAATTCCCTCTGCTAATTTTCCTCTCTGTAAGGAAAACTATTATGTGCACACCCTGGCAAAATTAGTTTTAAAAATCACACACTTATGTGTTCTTGGACCAACTTCAGCTTTGATTGTAGCATAAATTAGCTAATAAATCACCTGCATGAGCTCATGCAACGTCACAACTGTTATTTCAAGCCATGATGTTTATATATTTTTCTAATCTTTGACTCTTGATTACTGTGTCAAGTCTTTTCCAGTAAATCCAAGGAGGAGCCTGCTGAATCCGGACCTTGTTGTGCAGGGATGTGCCATCTGAGAAGAAGGAAAAGCCCGTGAAGGTCAGTCATTCAGGGGATCAGCTGACACCACAACATTTCAGAAACAAAACCTTAAAGGAGCATGAGGCTCCTTTTAAGAAATGAGACTCTCTAGCGCCACCCTTCACCACGACGGCCGTCGGGGGTACTGCAGCCAACAGTGAAGCCGGCACGGGAGAACGGGGAGAACGTGCATGCAGCGCCATGTGACGTCACATCCGCAGGACAGCGCGGGAAATTTGGGCCCGAATTGCAGCACATTTTGCAGCACACAGCCTGTTCAAGGCAATGGAGAGATACACTAGAGGGCTCATTATTTTTGGTTTGGAACGCTTCATCTGACATTATTACTAGAAAACTTAAAACGTATACGATTTTTTTTCATAAATCCTGCTTCAATCCTGCCTCATGCTCCTTTAACCGAATAAACGCTCAAACTATAACCATTAGACATTCCTGGGAGGCCTCCGGTTAACACCATTCAAGAACTTCTTTCTAAAATCATTTTTCTCTCAAAGATGACCCTCCTCTTCTATCTTTTTTATCCTTCCAGGCTTCAATAATGCATTGTCCAAGTTCTTAGCCCATTTTTAGCAGTTTCAATAGTCTTATTTGTTTCATTAGCCTGAAGCAAACCAATAATTTGGCACATCTGACAGAGATGAATAGTTTCTTGCTCATGAAACCAGGATCTGTTTTCCAACGTAGTCGCAATGAGAAGCACCTCTCTCCATCAGTGCGGGTTAAACATCTGTTCCAAGGTGAAACACATTATTCACTGCGATACAGTTCCAAAGTTTACTTTTATCTATCTGCTTAGTTTTGGGGCTGGAAGTGTACATATGTAAGCCTGTTTATCTTAAATACCCCCACTAATTCCTCATTATTGATCTATAGCTTGATGTTGTCACACAATTAGAAACATAAAACAATTTTTCTAACAGAAAAATCTTTAAAACATTTCATGCATACAAAACAAAACTATTAACATGTGATTTTAACAGTTTTACAAAGATGTAAGTATTATTTGACCTTGATATGTATACATTTATTTCACTTTGTGCCTAATTACCTGCTGCCTTGTCTGTGTCCAGGCTCCTGAGTTTCCTCTGTTTATCTTATATCAGCCTCTTTTACTCCTTTGTTGTCTTGCTATGATACATTTACTTTCACTCAGCTTGCTGCAGTGAAAGTAAATGTATAATATATATGTTAAAATATGTGCACATAGTAATGTTCACCCGGAGCTTTACGGAGCAACAACCCATCTGGTAACTGCTCACATACTTCAAAATGTGCTGCAGGACTATACATGAGTAGTTTAGTATGCAGATATGTGAACATGTCCAATGTGTTGAGTGACAGTGAATATATCAAAATATAAGAAGACAAAAAAATCAGAGGAGCCGGAGGTGCAGATGGTAGCCTCATGAGCCGGTGTTCTGCCAAATTTTGCTGCTTTGCCAAAAAATGCTCCTTAATGGTTTTGTTTTACTCCCTAAACCACGTCCTTTCCCCAAGTGATCCTTGTCGCTTGCCAGGCCGGCATTGTAAATAAGAATGTGTTCTTAATGCCTGCCTGGTTAAATAAAGGTGAATGACTGAATGAATATCAAATAAAGCGCTAGGATTGGTTTTTTTTTTTCTCTTTATCGTATAATATTCACAGTGTAATGCAATTCATGTCATGGGTAGTGTATTTTGAAGGATCAAATACTCAACATCCCATATTATCAATTTTACATCGTGCAAGAAATCATGCAAACTTTGAAAATCGACTGTGCGCATGCGCAGAACCACAAAGTAGCATTTCTCGGCAGGTAGCAGAAATTGGCAGAACACCGGCCGTGCCGGCGCAGAATCACGTTACCAAAGCTAAACAAAGGAATTCACTTTGATTCTGAACACCTACTGTAAATACACACAGATCCACAGTGATAGATCTTCCTTTAGATGGCGGGAGACGTTCATGAGAACACTCCACCACGGTAAACTACTCACACGGTGTACTTCCACGTGTAAACCAATGCTGTCCCAATGTGCAGGTACCAGAAAGGACACTTTACAAATGTTTAATCTTTTCTCTCTTCTGTGAGTCTTTACATTACCCATCGTCAGCGACGGCCGTGTCTCACCACTTCTGGCACGTGGACATGATGGCATGTGCAGCCTCGGTGTGACGTGGCAGCTTTGACCGCTGACTTGTCAGACTCAACAGGACTCAACAATTTAATGCTCATAAGCAAACACAAGTGCGCTTCTTGAACTTGGCAGTATCCCTCTTTTAAGTTTGTGTCTTATTCCCCTCATGTTTTCCCTGTTTTAAAAATGTATCATAAATCTATGGTAAGCCCTTCCTTAACTGTCGCCTCCCCACTCCCCAGATAGAACATACCCCTACTTAATCAAACTGTTTCCATTCCCTCCTTTATTTTCTGGAATGTTGTATTTGTGACTTGGCCTTGAGCTGTTTTCTGTCATTTTTCTTTTTTAAAACAGAATCCAATTTTATTTCACAGGACCGCAGCAGAAGGTGATGCATGCAGCAAGTGGTTCCATCAAATCCAAGAACTCGGATGTTAACTTAAAGGGGACCTATTATGAAAAACAGGTTTGTTCTTGCTTTAACATATATAAAGTGGTCTCCCCTCAGCCTGCCAAATCAGAGAAGGAGGAAAGCAACCAAATTCTGCAGTGTCTGTACAGCCGCCCGGATGAGCCGTCCAGTGTCATGTGGATCTACGAGCCGTTCAGATTCTGCTCCTTTTCGTTACCTAACGAAAATGTGATTTACATAGTTTGGCCTCTGATGCGTGAAACCACGCCCACAACTAACTCCACCGGCTGGAGCTTCCGCCATTTTTTCGTAGCGGTGTATCGTGTCATTTAGGCAGCCAATCAGCACAGAGCCTCATTATCATAGCCCCGCCCACTCAGAATCCTGCATAGATAATGAGGTTAGAGAATGGGAAGATAAAGACATGGCTCAGAGGCTGAATTTCTAATTTATTTAGCAAAAACAATCAAAAGCTTGTTTTTAAGACATTCAAGGCCTGTTTAAAATAGGTATTAGATGCCATAATAGGTCCCCTTTAAACAGGAAAAGATGGATTTGTAAAGTCTCATTCGGCCTCACATGACCTGGACAGAACTCGCGTAGAGCTGCATGGAGCCGCATACCAAGATGATCTGAGTTACTGGAGACGTAGCAGCAAATAACTCACTGACACTGATTGGCTCCTCCGCGTCTAGACATCAACCTGTCATGTGATGCCTGAGCTAAATCCTGCCATTAAGGATACTCGTCGCAAATATTTTGCGCTTAGTCACACAAAACTTTCCATGGTCACAAAATCCGAAAGAGGAAGTATTATACCATAATGCCCGTAAGCTGCATGTGGCTAAATGTTTGTAGAAACACTTAGTGTGAGCCTTGGTTATAAACAAAACCTTTCATATCTGGATTCCAAACCATATTAGGAGGAGCATTAGTGTGTTGATGCTGGTGAACGCAAAGCACATGGAGAGAGCAGAGATAACGGCAATTAGCAGTGAGGAGGGCTGCCTCTTATTAGCCGCTCGCTTCAGTTGCTTTCAAACAGAGACGTCTCTATAAAGATGCGCTGGAGGACCCCTCATCATTCTGCTTCCCCCTCAGCTGTGCACTCACAGGAAGCTGCAAATGCTGCTCAAGTGTGCAGGTAAGTAAGTAAGTAAGTCAACTTTATTTGTATAGCACCTTTCACAGAGAGAGGCTCACAAAGTGGCTCACAAGGTTAAATACACAGAACAGCGAGGGGAGTGGTAGTCTAGTGGCTACAGAGGTGGGCTTGGCTCTGAAGGACCAGGTTCAAGGCAACCCAGAAGCACTTTGGGCCCCTGAGCAAGGCCCTTAACCGTACTTGCTCCCCGGGCGAAATGATGTGTTTGTTCTCTAAGATGTAAGTCGCTTTGGATAAAGTAGTCTCAATGTGAATATCGGCCTGTCTTTCCGATATCTCTGCTTGGATGAAGGACCGTCACCTTCAGCTAAATCTGTCCAAAACTGAGCTCATTGTCTGTCCAGCCAGTCATTCCTTACCTCCCCAGATAAGCAGCTGGATTCCACCACACTTGTGCCCACATCTGCCAGGAATCTTGGTGTCATATTAGACAGCCAGCTGTCCTTTAATGACCATGTTGCCTCGGTTTCCTGGTCTTGCCGGTTCACTCTCTACAACATCAGGAAAATCAGACCCTACCTGACAGAACCTACGACACAGCTCTTGGTTCAGGCTCTGGTCATGTCACGTATTGACTACTGTGATTCCTTGTTGGTTGGCCTTCTTGCTGCTCAGTTAAACCTCTAAAGATGATCCAGAATGCAGCAGCACGTCTGGTCTTCAACCAACCCAAGAGAGCTCATGTCACTCCGCTGCTAATCTCTCTGCACTGGCTTCCAGTTGTAGCATCAAGTTCAAAGCTCTGATTCTGGCTACCAAACAATTACCCAAACGGCTCCTCAATACCTTCACTACTTGATTCAGAGCTACAGTACACGACCTACCAAACTCTGTCAGATCTGCAGGGTCTGTGTCATGGTACGGTTTTTCTAGGACCCAAGTGCAGGAGACAGAGGGAGGCTGGAGGCAGGAGTTCTCAAAAACAAAAAGGGTTTTAATCCAAAAAGGCAAAGCAAAGCGCTGCAGAGCAGGATAAATACAAAAAACCAGGATCAGGACAAAAACCACGAGGAGACATGGAGGAGAGAACAGTACGGACCGACAGGGAACCAAGGAATGACAAGACAAGATATACTGAAGGGATAACGAGACATGACGAGACACAGGTGCAGACACAATCAGGGCAGATGGGATACAGGCGGGGCAAGACAGAACTGAAAGTTACAAACACTGGGGGGAATTGTCAAACCCTGACAGTCTGGACCTACTTTTAAGAGCAAGCTAAAGACTCAGCTCTTAAAGGAGCATTTCTGCATCTAGTAAGATGCATGCACTTACAACAAGATGGTGTCTTCTTAGACGTAGCTTTCTTAATTAAAAAAAAACAAACAAACAAAAACATATATATTCTAGCACTGGCGTGGCAGCAGCTGTGTCCAACTGGACTCTCAGCAGTCTGACCAGCACTGATCCAGCTGGACCTCCTGTGTGATTTTGTGCTTGTGTTGTTCTCTCATATGTAAGTCGCTTAGGATAAAAGCGTCTCCTAAATGACAGTAGTATAGTATAGTAGTAGTAGTAGTAGTAGTAGTAGTAGTTGTAGTAGTAGTAGTAGTAGCAAGTAAAGGATCATCTAAAAATAGGTTCACAAATTAAGACGGAAACCCTAAAAAATAAAAAGGTGGCAACGGAGAGGAAGAGTCAAAAATCAAAACGAGTCAAAAATTAATCATTTATCGGTCTTAACTAGAAGCCTGCCTATACAGGTGTGCAGTAAGATGTTTGTTAAAACTATACCCGCAGTAGCTCAGTCTCTCAGGTCCTGTGGAGGAGTGTTCCACAGCCTGGGAGCATCTCTGTGTACTCTCATGCAGCACTGTGCTTGCATCACTGTCACCGTCGTCGCCAGAGTTTGAGATCAGCACAGCTGGAGGAGGGAGCTTTAGCAGGATGGAGATGCTGGTGATGCTGGATGATGGACAGTTGGTGGGTGCGAAACCTGAGGATGTTACCACCTCTGTACCCTGTACAGCTGCAGGACAAAATGCTATACCTTTTCACAGCCTGCGGCATCCACACAGCACAGCAAGGTGGTATAAAGGTGCTGCCGAGTCAGAATCAATGGGTAATAAACACGTGGGAAACTGTATCGTACAATGAAAGCTTTCTAAGCTTGAGGACTCAGTGACAACGCTGGGCAGGTGGGCTGAGGATGGTTCAAACATTTGTTTTCATTGACGGTTAAGGCTGGATTAAGGTTCTGCGTTAAACCAACGCAGAGCACACGCCGCCATCGTGACGCCGTCGTGAACCCTTCGGACTTCTCTGTCACTTTCGCTGCGGTGCAGTACCCCCCGCGACCGATCTTTTCCTGAATGGTTTATCCGACTTTTCCGGTCACAGTGAATCAAAGAGATAAGGACAACTATTGTGCAAAAAAACAAAACAAAATAAATCACACATACACGAAGAAAAGAGCGCTGAAAGTTCACGACTGCTTCACGAACCGGAAACCGGAAATGCATTGCTACCAAGCGAACCAATCACAGCCTCACGGTCTGCGTTGGGTCTGCGACCTCTTGACGCGTAGTTACAATTTGTGGGAGGTGCACGTCAGTGACGGCGTGGGGTGTGCGACGCGGCACAACCTGCGGCGTAGGCTTGGCGTCGATTTGTTGCAGTACCATAATCCAGCCTTTATCCTTTTGTTTTATCTTGGAGATCACTGACTCGTGGTAAGACTGGTCACTTGGGCTTTTCCTTCATTTTTTGGCTACTTAAAAACCCCACAGCCACAGGTTTACAAATTAAAATACATGGCCATGGTTAGGAAATAAAATAACTGCTTAGGTTCAGAAGAACGTTTGCATCATATACACATCTTACATAACCTGAATGTTCCCCACAAACCGTCACTATGTGCAGCTTGATGAGACGTGGGTTCCCCTGACTGACGACCGTCGGCCTTATACGATACATAGCTGTGGTTTCAAAAAGCATAAACTGCCCACATAATACTCAGCTGGGTGTTTTGATTCAGTCACTTGAGAACTTCATACCACGATAATCACACTGCTGAAAACATAATTGCATTTAAACCGAAAGCTCGATGTTATAATCCCCACACCATAAAAGTAATAATACAGGGAAGACTATACTATGAAAATTATGATATTATTAAATTTTTTCCAACATAGCATGAACGATAATATGACTGAATAAAATCTAAATCGAAACATAAGAATGTGAATAATAATAATGATAATAAATATCTGGTGCAAAACCTGTTTAGAGACACCAGACAAAGGATTGGTGATATTCTGCATTCTGCACACAGAATTTGAAAACAGGATTGACGTGTTTCTTGCATGTCGGAAGCCTTTTCCACTCAGATGTCCTGTTGACCCCCCCCCCCTTTCACCCGCAGATGTTGGGTGATAAGACCTGACGCACAGTTGGTGCTCCCGTTCATCCTAATGCTCTTTAATGGGGTCGGGTTCAGGGCACCGTGCAAACCAGTCAATCTCATCCACACTGAACTGGGAAAAACATGGCTTTGCCGACTTGGATAAGCACGAGGATAATCTGAACTGCATCCCAATAAATGCGCTGGTGAGTGACAGCTGGCGGCCTTTGTCTCTCCTTACAAACGCCGCCCTGTGAGCCAATGGTAGCGCAGAAAGTGGGTCGGCCTGGCAGATTACGCCGCCTTCAGAGATGGAGACATGCCCAAATATTAGTTTTTCTTCACTTATTGTTTGGTTTGTCAGATATGAATCACAGATATGAACGAAGGCCAAAGCCTCTTAGAGCCACTTAAAATGATTATATTAACCAGGATGAGAGAAAAAAATCAAACCCCTCTGCAGGATTTATTGAGCTGATTTAATCTCAAAATTGATAGGCTTATAGTAACAGCTTCTGAAAATCTCATCCGATGGTATAAAACAACAATAGTAACTATGGTTGAACAATAAAACGGTGCTTTAAAGAAAGCTAAGAACAGTATAGAAGTAATAAAATAACCCATTGACATGAACTAATGTTTATTTATGATTAATGCTGTCAAGCGATTAAAACAATGATAACGAATAATGAATTAAGCTCTGTAATGAATTTATCTAATTAATCTTTTTTAATCGCACCTAAAAATAGCTGAGAAAAGCCCTCAACATGTGGTGTTTTCATTTGAATTCATTACATTATTGTGGCAGATCAAAACATTGATATATAACAACAAAAAGTGGCTTTATAAAGTATTTTATTAATCTTTTTAACAAATTGAACAGATGCAGTCCTAGCTGTTTACATCCACTTGGGAATAACATTCCCCAGCCTCTCGGTCGCAGACGTGCGCATGCGTGAGCTGCTCTCCTCCAGTCCAGTTTGGGGAAGAGCGTTGCTGTGGCAACATCGTTGCTGTGGTAACATCGTTGCTGTGGTAACATCGTTGCTGTGCTAACATCGTTGCTGTGGCAACATCTTTGCTGTGGTAACATCGTTGCTGTGGCAACATCGTTGCTGTGGCAACATCGTTGCTGTGGTAACATCGTTGCTGTGGTAACATCGTTGCTGTGGCAACATCGTTGCTGCTAACGTTAGCTGTGGGCGGGTGCTTTGCGTTTATGTGGTTAAACTTGAGCTGCTTCTGTGGTGAGCAAAGTCCTTTCCACAAAGACATATCACTCTACATTTATCAAAGGTGTCGTCGGGGAGTTTTAGAACACGCCCACACACAGGGACAGCCAATCTACGTCCACTTCAAGGTGGGACTGACCACCACACAGACACAGATTTGAAAATAAAGGTGACTCCCAACAGAAAAACTAATGTTAGAGATTAAAAAATAGATTAAAAGATTTAAAAAACCTAACTCACTAAATATGCCTGTAATTAATTAATCACAACTAACGCGCTGATTTGACACCCCTAATTATGATTAAATGAAGGTAGTGCAGCTTTTCTACTGAGCTTTTCTACAAAATAACTTCTTCTTGAGCCACCATGATTTGTTCCTTCTGGGGTAATAACAGGGCAATACACCATGGAAAAGTGTGAGGGGTGAGATTTTGTTGAAAAGCAATAAAGCACATGTCCTTTCTGATGTAATTCTACCATAATGGAAACAAAACCATGAAATCATGTTGCATGCATGAGAGCAGAGGACAGTATTCTTGTAGAGATCCTCTGGAAACCTTTACGAGACTGATAAACCCTGTGTAGTGTCATAAAATCTTTAAGCAACGAATAGTGCTGCAAGGGCGTCTGGCTGTGTCCTGGTGTTGCAGTATTATCTCTGCATATGTGTTTCCTTTCTGACACCATGAACTTGTCTCGTACCATCAGATTCATTTACCTACAGATAACTTATTTTTCTTATGTCTAGCGATGTTCAAGCTTATACCGATAAAAGTTCTTTAGATAGTTTTGTTGCTTCAATTTATGTGAATAAACCAATTCAGACTTTATCTGTCCTTAATGATTTGACACCTGTAGGTTTTAATACAGATACTAAAACTTGGTTTCATCCATTTACATGAATGAACTGTTTGTAAACTAAAACACAGATATGATTTATAATTTAGTCACTTCAACAGGCGCGTGTTATGTGTCAGGTTGTATGAAGATTGAACCCAAATTCCAGGAGACCAGGAACCGGGAATAATAACGTCCTTTCTGTAATAAAAAAAGGCCGTTCCAACTGGATAACCAGAAGAAAAAAAATCCAAAATCAGAATATAAGAAAAATGCAAGGAGGACCGGGGAAGCTAGACGGCGACTGACTCAAAAAATGACAAAAAAACAGATAGGGATGAGTGTGAAACGCGTGTGAAACACTATACAGACACTCAGTACATGTACATGCACTACCAGAAAGTCGAATTGTTAAAATGTGTCCTCAAAGTGTTTTATTTTCTTGACCAAATGAACTATAAATAAATTATCGTGTTGCACATATATATACTGATTCATATTTAGTCTGAATGCAAGCTTGACAGTTGAATTAATTTTAAATGAATGGAAATGTACACTAATAATGCAAAATAGATTAAGTAAATAAAATGGTTACTAAACATTTTTTGGTATATTACTAAAACTGGATGTAATTAGAATTTTTTTAAATATTATAATTGGGATTAATTGGAATTTATATAATTTGTTGGATTTCTCTGTAAAATGCCTTAAGATAACATGCATGTGAACTGGTATCAGAAAAATAAAGTCAAACACAGAAACTGAAACTAAAATTACAGAAGTTATCACAGTTGTCAGAATCTTTATTTATTAAGGTCTGAGCTCATTTAAGATAATTAGATTGCTCCACTTTCAAGCCGTCTATCTTTCCTGACGTGTTTCAGTCGTGTCCTCCAGAGCGTCTGCATCATAAATGATACACAAACCCCTTGAACATATTGTGGCTCTGCCCTGGGGTTACATCAAAGCTGCATGTCTCAATCGGGCCTCAAAGAGAGGCATCAAAGAGCCATCTCTCCACACTCTTGTACTTTTGCTTTTTGCAGTGTGGTTCTTTTGATCAACCCATGAGCATAGTTGTCAAGTTATCCATAAAATAGCTGCAAAACACAACTATGGTTCAGACCTGGGGATGTCTGAGAGATGCAGAGAGGGAGTTATGTCATCTCAAAGCCAGTTCTTAGGAACCCTTTGGCAAGCCCAAAAATGCATTGATGTTTTGTCCATATCAAAGATGGTGACCCCTGCCAGAAAAGTGTAAAAGGATCAGACTGCAATAAAGTGGAAACTTACATAACGGGGCTAAGGGTCGTGAATATAATGGCCACCTGTGACCAGGTAATGGGGTGGAAAACATGCACACACGCACACTTTAGCAGGAACTCACACCAATAGTATACGGCTGCAGACCCGGAGGCAGCAGATCTGAGCAGCAGATCTGAACCGCAGTTCTAGACGTCACAGAGCCCCCTACTGGATGACTGTAGAACTGCAACTAGTAGAACTGCACTGCAACTAAATCAGCGTTCCACCTTAATAAATATATGAAGATTTAATTGATAATGAGGCATGGAGCTTAAATATGAAGATTTAATTGATAATGAGGCTCAATATATGAAGATTTAATTGATAATGAGGATGGAGCTTATAATTAAAGAACTTACTTCCAGGGTAAACGGCAGGGATTCGTAGCTCATTCAGCACTATTTCAGATGTCATTTGTAGAGCATAGGTCTTTGCTGGTAAGCTCTTTTTTTGTGGCAAGAGATTTAGATCATAGGCAGCACCAGTAGGTGCAGTTAAGACTGTTATCAAATTAAGGTGACATTTTAAATTATTTCTTTAAATCATGAATGAGGCAATATAAAAAAATTTGTCTTTACTTGTTTTTAGCCTAATGACAATAAATATATATTTAAACACTGAGCAACCATAGACATCATAGATAATGTCGTGATTGAGGCTTGGTATTTTACCATGTCTCTGCAGGACTGTTATATGCACAGAATTATAAAGGTGTTGTAATTGCGTGAATATGAAAAGAGACTGGGACAGAGAAGATGACAACTGTCTTGCCACTGACAGAGAGGACTAAGATGTGGCGTTTAGTGGGATATATTACCCCCAAAACTTGAACAGCATTGATCAAACCCACTACAACATAATGTATTTGGGTGTCAAGTCCTCACTTTTGTTGTAGTAATTGTTAAAAAAAGAAATAAAGAAATAAAAACACTTTGAAATACTGAAATGGTAAGTATGGTAGTATTAAGTCCAAAGTTCCCAAACAGAACAATATAACATTTATTTAACAATATAACTTGGGGTAAACAATTAGAAATAAAAACACTTTGATATACTGAAATGGTAAGTAGGAGTAATTCATGTTATATCAGCTATAGAGAACAAGGTAGTGCCGAAAAACAATATATATCCCCCCTCACAAAAATAAGAAAAATACAGAATCATATTCTCTCATTAACAAAGCATATTTTACATCTTTACACATTACATTACATTTTATGTTATTGTTATTTTATTGTCTGAAAAATGGTTCAAATATGTTATTTTGTTATTTGAATTTTTTTTTATTCGTTTTGTTGATAAAAAAATATGTCTCTATTTTTGTGAGGGGGGATATATATTTTTTTTTGGCACTACCTTGTTCTCTATAGCTGATATAACATGAATTACTCCTGTGTGGGATCAATAAAGTTCTTATTTTTGCCGTCTGAGAAAATTAAATATATTATATTTGGTGCCAAACTGTTTCCCAAGTATATTAGTGCGTGTGTGAATGAATAAATGAGACGTAAAACGTAAATTTATTTGTAGAAAGATGCTTTATGAAAATAAGTCCATTTACTTGTATTAGTTTGCAGCCCAGTCTTGCCACATCCAATATGGCGGCGACGTCAGTAGGCGATGCAATGATCTGATTGGCTCTCCAGAAACCCTTTGAAACCCGTGCCAAAGATCGCTGATTGGCTGTTAGTTTTGGCACGTCAAACCAGTGCCGTAACTCGTAGTTGTAAAAAAAAGTTTGTAGCTTTTGAAAAAAAGTTTGTAGCTTTCGTAAAAAAAGTTTGTAGCTTTGTAAAAAAAGTTTGTAGCTTTGTAAAAAGTTTGTAGCTTTGTATCTAGAAGTACAAATATGTTTTGCAAGTACAAATACTTTTTGCACATGCACAAAATATTTTTACAAGTACAAATATTTTTTGCAAGTACAAATACTTTTTGCACATGCACAAAATATTTTTACAAGTACAAATATTTTTGCAAGTACAAATATTTTTTGCACACGCACAAAATATTTCTACAAGTACAAAGTTTATTTACAGATACAAAATACTTATGGCATTAATTTGAGCCCATAACACTGCCGGAAAAAAACGAGAAGTCTCGATCTGAACTGTTGATTTAGTTGCAGTTATAAAGTAATCCAGTAGGGGGCTCTGTGACGTCTAGAACTGCGGTTCAGATCTGCTGCTCAGATCTGCTGCCTCCGGGTCTGCAGCCATACCCTTCTCACTCACACACCTGCCAAGCTCTTTGAGAAGGTGTTGAACCACATCCTTCAGACTCATGAAAGTCCACAGACACACAATGACACATTCACAGCCCGCCTTTCATATTTCCCAGCTTGGTCCTTTGTTTGTTGTGTAACTTGGAAATCTGCCTGTAAAGTTACCAGATCATTGAAAATGCTGTATAAAGCCTTTGAATCAACTTTCTCTTTCCAGCGTGTTTATCTTCAGCATGCAGCCTCTGCACTCCGAGCGATTAAGGCTGAACATGCTCAGACTTGAAATGGAATCTTTGTTCCCATTTTTAATGGGAACACATTTCCATCGTAGTTCAGTATCAAATTGTATGTTCAGTTCTTTTCTTTTCATTTTCAATTGTTTCTGCAAACTCCTTTCAAACCTCAGTGTGTTGACACAACATGTTCAGTGGCTTCACTGGGTCTTTTTTACAAGTTGTGATGTATTACATAACAGTGAATGTGCATGTGTGTACCAGACGGTGTCTGCGACACATCAACTGCTTTTATTCTTAATAGGAGCTAATGAGGTAGATGATTTTCTAGAGGCCATGGAGTTCCTCCCTGTTGTACCTCACAGATGTTTATAGATATATCAAACTTAATTATTGTAGGACTCAGAAAGGACTTTGTATATGGAAGAGTATTAGGGCCAGGCAGGAGAAAAATACAAATAATATTTTAGAGGAGGAAGATTTTTTTTTTTCATTGTGCACTTCGAGAAAAAAGTCAAAATGTCGAGAAAAAAGTCGAAATGTTGAGATTAATGTTGAAGTACAATTTCGAGAAAAAAGTCGAAATGTCGAGAATAAAGTTGAAGTACAATTTCGAGAAAAAAGTTGAAATGTTGAGAAAAAAGAAATTTCGACTTTATTCGCAAAATTTTGACTTTTTTCTTGAAATTGTACTTCAACATTATTCTCGACATTTCGACTTTTTTCTTGACATTTCGACTTTTTTATCGAAGTGCATAATAAAAAAAATCTTCCCCTCTCAAAATATTTTTTCTACTGCATGGCCCTAATACTCTTCTGTACTTTGTATGTCCAGACTGATGAAACAGGATTTTTTTTTAAAAGGCCACTCAGTCTTTTTCAAATAACCCTTTTTCCAAATCCACTTGCAAGAATGATACTATTTCCTACTTGTGCAGTCTGATTTACTATTTTCTCACTAACGTGCAGATTCTTTAACAGAAAATGTTAAAACAGTCTGTTGTGCAATGGTCAAAATGGCAATGGGATCAAAACCGGATCAGACGTGGGGATCTATAAATACGAACAAAAGAGAACGCTTCATCCCCTCAACATAAATAAGAGTAACCGTCCACCAAACACGACTCACCGCCGTGTCCGTCATAAAGGGGACATGGAGTGTAGGTGTTAAAGGGGGGGGGCTTTGAAGCCTTGATGTTGGCAGGGGGATGACGGTTGTTCTTGATGTTTTTGCTCATAGGTCATGGCAGCATCCCCTTTCATATTCCTTTCTATATTTCACTTCCTGCAGCAGATTAAAACAATTTGAAGAATTATATAATAGTTTATTGTGAACTGCTCCAAAGTGAGGGAAATAACTCAACAACTCTCTCCCTTCTATTCTGGACCATTTAGGAACATCTGTGACAAAACAAAGTCACTGTGACAAAGTGATTGGTCTAAAATGATGAAAGTGTATATATGAATGTACAACTGCAACACTCGAGCTTGTCATTGCAATGCTGATAATACAGAAATAATCTTTTAAAAAGTTGGCGAAATGAAACGGTTGTTAAGATGAAAGGGGACAGAGTTAAAGGGTTCTCCAGAATATGTGTGTAACGGTGCGGCGGCCCGTTACCGCTGTACTAACCAGATAAATGCCACAAAACATGGACTCACCGGTGCAGCCTTCCTGGTTGGAGGGGGTTGGGGGGGTGAACCCGACTGGAAGTCTGAGCGGACATTTGAACGATGGGCTTGTGATGTCATAAGGGAGAGGGGATTATATGTGCGGGGTCAGCAATTGTGGATATCTTTGATTTTTTATAGTGTTGTAGAATTAAAAGAGCTTGAGGCAGGATTTCTGAAAAAATTTGTATACGTTTTAAGTTTTCTAGTAATAATGTCAGATGAAGCGTTCCAAACCCAAAAGAATGAGTCCTCTAGTGCAGGGGTTCCCAACCTTTTTTGTGCCGAGGACCAGCAGAAGTATAAACAAAAAGCTCAGGGACCGGTTGACAATTTATGTCAATTTTAATAAACATTTTAGAAAAAAACAATGCATTTTAAAATGCAGGCTATCATTGTTTTACTAACTTTACAATGGTTTCAGGTGCATATATTTATCCACCAACAGGTGGCGACTCATTTTACGAAAATAACAGCCTATTTCAATTGCCAGACCCCTGCGACATTTTGCCAGCTGCTTTTTCCCCCAAAAGTTCGAGGCAGATGTCTTTTGCAGCGGGCAGTATTAGCTCCTCTGCAATTGTAAAGGGCTTTTTAGCTTTTGCAATCCGGTGAGCAACGAGATATGAAGCCCTCGTTGCAGCGACGTTAGCTGATGTTGTGGCCTTTAAAACTTGCTTCTGCAAATCTAACTCACGTTTTTTCCTTTCGAAAAAATCCACTGGTTTGTCTTTGAGAGAAGGATGTTTTGTATTTAAGGGTCTTTGGAGCTTGGATGGCTTCATTGCTTCGTTGCCGAGCGTTTCTCCACATAAAATACATAGTGGGTTTGGCGCCTCCAAATCGCCCGTTGCAACAAATCCGTATTTTATATACATAATGTCGTACTTGCGATTAAAGCTTTTGCTTTTCTTTTTGGTAGGATTTTCCACTTGTTCATCACTATTTCTTTTACTCGAACAACCAGTAAAGAAACGGCTCATGGAGGTTTGCTGAGGTCCGCTCATCTCTGCAGCTGACTGAACCTAACCTGCAGCACCTGTGCATTGCGCTGTTCAGTCCGGTCGGGTACCAGAACTTATTGTCCGCCAAGCCATGACAGGGCTGCCACTCAAACAAACACATTTCGATTTATACAAGTTTTGGATGACATTATATGACAAAAAAATGCTTCAGGTGAAGAATATGGTGTAAAAGTTAACTTATTTCAATAATTCAACTAGAATATGGTGTAAAAGTTAATCTATTTCAATAATTCAACTAGAATTTGGTGTAAAAGTTAATCTATTTCAATAATTCAACTTAAAAGGTGAAACTAATATATTACCTAGTCTTATTACATGCAAAGCAAGATATATTGAACCTTTATTTGTTATAATTTTGATGATGGAATTGTTTATTGATTTCATAAAATATTCTCTAATTTATTCCTTATTTGGGGTTTTCAAACTGTGAGCCATAATCAGAGAGCAGCGTCTTGCTGGTGCAGGTTCTGCTGCACAGAGATGAGTGACGGTCACTGGCGGATTTATGGTTCCGCGTTGCACCAACGCAGATTACGGCGTAGGGGACGCGGCGACGCGCACCGTACGGCGCGCGTCGCCGCGTACCCCGAGGGTTGAACTGTTGTCAGGAATTAATTAATGACTTTGCCCAGCGGAAGGCCCAGAAAGTCAAACTGTAATTGTAAGTAATGACCCATTATTATTAATATTTGTTATAGTGATAGTGTATCACTAGTTTGTTTGTGTTTATGCGTGTTTATGATGTTTTTATTTGTGGTGTGCCGCCGTGCCACCAAATTTCAGTCTGTGCGCTGTGTGGGTTTATTCTCAGCTGTTGGCACTGCTGGTGTTCTGTCGCACACCGGCGCACTGTGTGCGTTATGCTGTTGGTTATATGTGCTATATGGGATTTTTTTTTAACATATCTATCTGCGCTGTGGTTGTGTTAAGAGTTAAAGCTGTCAGTAGTGCCCGTTGTCATTTGAATGGTGATGCATCTGCGAGATTGCGTCAATCACAGCATGTCTGTTTTACATTGTGATGGGCAGGACCCGGTTTAATGATCTTGCATCGGGGCCCGGTGCTGAGTTGTTTCGCCACTGGTGGCAACCCTACTTGCAAGTCTTCTTTTATTCGCCGTATCCAGGCTAAAATGCTCCCGAACATTTGAAGTTCTGTTACCCGCAGCTGCGCTGGGACGCAAAAAAAAAAAAAAAAAAAAAGGCTGCGCTGAGAGGTCCTGCAGCAAGGCTGTCGGCAGAGATTGAATGAGGTGAAGTGAAGTGAGATGCCTCCCTCCATTGGAAAAAAAACGTCTGGTGACAATTGCCGACAATTTTGATTATCGCTTTTTTGTCGACAACGTCGACGAATCGTTGCAGCCCTAATTATGATCGGAACACAAGCCATTCCACGGCCCGGTAGTAACGGCTCTACGGACCGGTACCGGTCCGGGGACCGGGGGTTGGGAATCAGGGCTCTAGTGTATCTCTCCGTTGCCTTGAACAGGCTGTGTGCTGCAAAATGTGCTGCAATTCGGTCCCGAATTTCCCGCGCTGGGCTGCGGATGTGACGTCACATGACGCTGCATGCGCGTTCTCCCCGTTCTCCCGTGCCGGCTTCACTGTTGGCTGCAGTACCCCCAACGGCCGTCGTGGTGAAGGGTGGCGCTAGAGAGTCTCATTTCTTAAAAGGAGCCTCGTGCTCCTTCAAATAAATAATTGTCTTTTGATAGAAGTGTTTTGTAGTAAGATGTTAAATGGATGTAATGAATTTTAAACAGAATACGTATTTTGAATAGTTAATAGATTTTAGGAGTAATGAATGGACTAGTCCAGGGAGTTAAAAACCTGGCCAGGTGTGGGTTTGGGAGATTTTTCTTGTTTTGGTCTGAAGTGAGCATGAGGCAACACCGGTCACTAGAGAAACAATGGGATGCCAGAATTGAGGGTAATGAATTCAGTTTAATTATTGAAAGAGTTGCAGTTTAAGTTTAGTTAGTGATTGATTAGATTTGGAGTTGTTTTTTCTGTTCTTTTTTTTTTTTTTTTTTCTCCTGGCTGGCCATTCTTGCGGCTAAGAACTACGAAATAATAAATCTAGCTTGGCCAGAATGTGACAGAAGAATTATGATGAAGTTTGGTCCACGCTGCCGCCGGACTGGCTGTTACCTCACACTTGACACACATGAAGGTATATTGTCCTTGGGGTCACTCCCAACACCATGTAATCCTCTTAGGCTGCATTTACAGCAGGGGTCAAGTGTCAGATGGTTTTCCTCCGATGTGACACAGATCAGATATGACATTTGGAATTTTAAGTAGTGGGAAAGTGTGAGGACTTGGATACCCTCAGATCAGCTTCAGGCTTCATTCATGCGTGGAAATCAGAGACCGCATAGTTTCTGGACCACCCCTCTGTGACATCACCATAGGTTTTCTGAAGAGTGCTTTTAAAGACACTTTTTTATCGCAATGAGCTCAATTCAGTTCAATTAAATTGTATATATATAGTGTCAATTATAATACAAGTTGTCTCTAGGATCTTTCCAGAGATCCAGAACATGACCCCCGAGCAATTATTACATAAACAATGGCAGGTAAAAACTCCCCTTTAGGAGGAAGAAACCTGGACCAGGAACTGGATCATAAGGGGGGGGGGGTCCTGCTGAAGACCAGCTGGGCAGAGCAGGAAAAGAGAGAACAAACAGAGAGAATGAAGAACAGAGAAAGCAGAGACACAGACACACTGGTTTGTTGGAGCCATGTTGGAACTGTGATGGAGAGAACGGGCCTGGGAAGCTCTTTATGTGAATCACAGTAAGCCATTTCAGCTTTCCCTGACCCATGATGATACTTAAAGGGAACCTATTATGAAAAACAGTTTTTTTCTTTCTTTAACATATATAAAGTGGTCTCCACTCAGCCTGCCAACTCAGAGAAGGAGGAAAGCAACCAAATTCTGCAGTGTCTGTACAGCTGCCCGGATGAGCCGCCCAGTGTGATGTGGATCTACGAGCCAATAACATTCTGCTCCCGTCGTTACGTAACGACGGGAGCGATTTACATCGGTCGGCCTCCGATACATGAAACCACGCCCACAACTAACTCCGCCGGCCGGAGCTTCCGCCATTTTTCCGTAGCGGTGTATCGCGTCATTCAGGCAGCCAATCAGCACAGAGCCTCATTATCATAGCCCCGCCCACTCAGAATCCTGCATAGATAATGAGGTTAGAGAATGGGAAGATAAAGACATGGATCAGAGGCTGAATTTCTAATTTATTTAGCAAAAACAATCAAAAGCTTGTTTTTAAGACATTCAAGGCCTGTTTAAAATAGGTATTAGATGCCATAATAGGTCCCCTTTAATATTACATTACATCTATTCCTACCAAATCTGTACAAACGTCCTCACTTCAAGCAGTGCTTCACAGAAACTGAAACGAGTGAGCTGAAATGAGGACTAGCTTTAAAAACAACACCTACTCCTGCTGACTCCCTGGTCTGTTTGAAAGTGGTTTGGATGTATCTTCTGTTCACAACTTCAAGAACACAGTGGCAGACTAGGAGCTGCTGTTGCAGCTACGCTTTACTGAGGCACCGACACCATCGTCGTAGTACATGTACACGTACACTGAGGAGGCATGGGGACGTGCTCATGAAAATCAGCACTACGTCTTCTCAACCACCTGCCTTCATTTCACCCTGCTGCATTCATCAGGCCTCAATTATGAAATATTTGTGAATCTGGGAGATCTGCACATACATCACCCGTGGAAAAAAGTTCAGAAACATTGTAAAACTGGGATTTGATTGGCAGTGCTCAGCTGGTAATGGTTAACCAGTCCCCTCCCACGGACCATGGAGGGAGATGTAGAGGTGCAAACTCAGCCGGCATGCCTTCCTGTTGAGATGACGCACGTTAGAGAAGAGAGAGAAGACAAAGTAGTAAAGGTGAAATTAACTGAACTGAAGTTTTACTCCGTTAGTACGGGTGTGACACGGGCCTGGACAGATGTGACTAATGCAGACAGTTGATGCTGTGTCTTCTGTCCAATGATGCATTCAAGGGGCGAAATAAATGTTTGGATATCAGGAAACATACTTTTAAAGACACTGATAGAGCTTCTGCCAGAGGAGTCAGCAGAAAAGCTCTGAAGTTAAGCTCAGTTAAGCGCTTGTTATATTATGTTTCATATTGCTTGGTATTGTGGCAGCCAGGGGAGTGCTTTTGGTGCATAATTTAAGAAACAATGAACTGGAATAAAAGAAAAAAATACTCAATGGTGCATTCATTTCCTTAATTGTAGGTTACAGAATTTTATTTGGCCCATTTTATTTTTCGAAGAGGAATTTAGCTTTCACAAACTGCCGTCAACATTTAAGCAGCCTACCAGTGCAGTTGATTAGACTGTATAATATTTTATCTTCTTGCTGTGTTCATATAACTTCATTCGGGGCGTAATGAACCGGTTCTGCAGGACAGCGCTCAGGCGGGGTTTGGATATCTCCTGGAAGGCCTTGTTTCATGTTGAGCAGGACACAGCAAGTCAATATCATTTTGCAAAGCTTCTTTGGTTTATAGAGCAGGGGGCCACTTGTGTCCAAGCACAACCACCGTTTTACCGCTTTATTGTGACACGTGATGCTGCATGGGGGTCAAAGTGATCCATCTGACCCACTGATGGTTTGAGAAACACAACCTGAAACTTAAGTTTGTGAAAAGCCAGTCAAAGGAAATAAACTGGAAGCCATGCATTAAAATGAGAATTGAACAAAAAACAACCTGCAGTGTAAATACAGACTTAGTGACCTTAAAAGTCCAAATGTACCAAACCTATCATGGTGTAGGACACTGTTTCAGCAGAAGATGAATACAGACTATTTTCTTTATCTGTACGTTGCCGAAGAACTTTTTTATCTGGTGTGAACTATTCAATCTAAGCTCTCAGCTCAGATCACCTTTAGGGCTTATCTGGGTAGGGTAGGTTTATAGGTGTTTATAGGTATAAGTTCCAGTTGCTACCGCTGACATGCCTGTGTTGCTGCTGGTCACTGCAGGAAGGCTGGGTTTTAAGTCCCTTCACCTCCCCAGACAGACTCAACCTGCTGGCTCCGGGGAACACATTCTCTCATCACTCCAGAACCATCTCCATAAAAGCTTCCTGGGAGTGATGAGCTGGGAGCCGGGATACAAAGATAAACAACCTCAAATTATCTTCTGTTATAAACTTTTATAAATATTTTAAACATGAGTCATCAGACTGAATTCAGTTCAAAAGAATACACTTAGTAAGCGTCTTCAGGTGCAAAGCCAGTGATACCAGCTAGAAGCTGGTTCCAAGCCGTTCAATTTATCTCAAGTATTATCTTTGTTCTGGTGGTCATTCTGGAAATAGGTCCATTACCCAGATACCAGAGAGATGTGGGCCTTGTCCGGGGAATATGTGACCAATTTTAGGCAACAACACTCAGCCTGAGTCCATGACAGAAGTCAAGAGCAAATGTTAACCAAGAAAACTGCAGATTCTAACCTTCTAAAGATGTCAAAATGAGAGGTCTCAAGCTTATTGGTGATGCTCAGTTTTTGATTACTAAGATGCTGTAAGGTTGGCCCAGTTGTTCCTTTATATTCAAAATAAGAGCATAAACACATAGAAAAATAGCATTTCCCAACATCACAGGGTAAATGGGACGTCTCTGCTGGTTTTCCATCAATTAGGCCCCACCAAAGGATAATGGGGGACAAAACCAGAAATAGTAAAGCAAGTGACACTAACATCGGATAAGAAGGTCAGGTTTCCCCCATAATCCTCCTCTGGTCCATGTCAATATGCTTCTTTCCTCCTGCTATTTACTGTAAAGAAAAAGTTTGCAGCAAAGATTTTGACTCTGCTCCTGCCTCCGACCGCGACTGAGTGTTATGGTTCTTTTCCACTAGAACCTACTCAGCCCGACTCGCCTCGGTTTTGTGCTTCTCCACTAGCGGTCTAACGTGCAGAGTAGATACTTTTCTGTATCTTCTCTGCCGAGGTTCTAAGCTGCTGAGTCGGCTGTATCTGACATCATCACACTACAGGCCACCGATTGGTCGGGGGGTTGGAGTCAGACGTCTGAGTCAGGAGGAGGAAATCAGAGAAAGAGACTCTGACGGATTCTTGTTCATTTTATTCAACCAGCAACGGCAGCAAAAGTCTGTTTCATGATCCACCTCTGAGGTGCAGATGTTCATAAACCTGGTGCTGAGGAGAGAATTAAAAAGGGATCTAGACGGAGATAAGGAACGACCAGATCTACCAGGAGCTCTGTCTCTTCATAGCTGCTCACGGCTCCAGCTGACTTTTCAGCAGCGCTGAGACAAACTAAAAAAAAAAGTGTTACTGCTTGAAGCTTCTCTCACTCTCATTTTTTAACTTGATATCAAACACAAGCCACAGACCCAGCAGCACATCTATCATCTCCTCCAGGTTCTACATCTTTAGTGTTGTTGTCTTCTCCATTTAAATACACAATCAAATACGTCACAGCAGCTTCACTCCAACCTCCTACTTCTGATCCAGGTGCTGAATTGTAGTGGAAAAGAAACCAGGCCAAGTAGAATCGAGCCGAGTAGGTGCTAGTGGAAAAGTGCCATTACATCCTGCTTGATAACATTAGACCATACTATATTAACGTGTTATACGGTCTGTTGTTTGCGCAATGTGCAGATGCTTTTAAAACATGTTTTAAATGTGATAACAAAGTAGTAATACAGAACATTTATCTTGATTGACTGGCATCTCACATATCCAAGCTTTAAATAATGTTTCTTAAAACATCCCTGGGATGCCACAACGAATAGATTTATAACATATAATATAAGAAGATGTCTATAAACTCACATTTGAAGTTTGACGTTGATTCCTGCGGTGGCATGTCACTGTCTCCATCGGGTACGACTCCCTTCATGTCACTTCAGTCACATTGTAATTGAGAATGTAAAGAATGTGGTTTTTTGGGTTGTTTTGGTGGGTTTTTTGCATCCAACTTCATTTCCAACCATTTCACTTCACCTCTTGGATGCTTCATTGGACAAAAGACTCAATGTTAACGGCATAAGTCACCTATTTCCAGACCTGAGTATTGCCAATTCCTGTCCCCTCTCTACTAACTAAGTATAGCAAAGTAAAAGTACTTGTGCTTTGCACTACTTGAGTTACAATGCACGGTGCTGCACATTAGTTTAAAAAAACAAGACAGAAGAAAACCCTGCAACACTTCTTTTGAAGCTAAAGATTTAAGATCACCTGATGGCAGGATTCCCAGAAAATATTATGCGGTTGGCCCCGTTGGGATGGGGGACGCAGGGGAATCTTCAAAGCATTGTGTTATTGACTTCACGGGGAACGTGCACCGGAGTGTTGGCAGTGATGACAAAGAGGTAGATGAAAGTTAAGCCTAATCCATTTTTTTCATGCCAGCAAAGGTCACACTCGTGCGCCTTTCCACCCACCTCCTCTGGCACACGCACAAAGGGGAGTCAAATACACAAATCCACTCACAACAGTGAGTTTCTGCATGATGCAGATAAACCAGGGATGTAATATACGTGCCTCTTTGGATTATTGTCTTAGTTGAGGCGTCACTGTATTAATGATTGAGAAAAGTGCAACCCAATAAGGTGAGAACATATTTGCTATAGAATATGAGAGTCTGGCAGAGATTCAGAGTGAGTAAGTGTTCAAAAGAGACTCCCTCCTTTGAAGAAGAGGGGTGAAGCCTACAGGGTCACATTTAGCCTTTAGTTGTGGGGAGATTGTATCCAAGGTGCCGTGCAGCTGCATGGAGGGCTCGGTTTTACCACCTCGGGACATGTTTTATTTCACTCACAGGCTTTAATTGCATGAAAGGTGTCTGGAAGTCAGATGCTCTTTGCATTATCTTACTCCCAGCGTTAAATACCTCCACTTTGACAGGTCTCCACGTCATCCAGCAAGGTCAGCATTGTGAAGGAGTGTAACCTGCAGAGGAATCCTCTGCTGAAGTCCAGAATAGTCGTTGGTTTGCCCAAAACACAAGATTACAGTTCAAGGCTGACAGTCAGAAGGGCACTAACACAATTGTTTATTTGCTAAGCTGTAATCAAGGCTTTACTTTACTAAGTTAGTGATTGTCTCAACATGAAGTAGAGCAGTTCAAGCTCACTGAAGACACATTCAGATCTAATCATTCAGGCTTTGTTCAAATGCAATCTGGGATACCTGTGATCATCTGTATATCCATTCTTCCACAAATCCTTACCAGCCTTCATTTGGGGAAAGGGAAACTCTTCTCTCTCTCCAAACACGTTGCAGGTCCTGCTTGTGGGCGCATTTTTATAAAAATGCGTAATGTGTCCCGGTCCACCTGCCCACCTGATGGGACTCCACATAAGCTAGGTTTCTTCTGGCTTTTCCAGATTCTGGATGTAATACATTCATTTAAAAGCCTCATCCTAACTCAAAGGATGTATCTTTGACAGAATAATCTCTTCTTGCTTTTTTTGCACTTTATGCAAGTGGAGAACCAAAGCCCCAGAACTGCCCATGTTAGTCTTTGGATTTATTTTTAAAAAGGCTTGACTAAAACATTTAGCATCAAGTCACCGAGCTGAATTCTACCATTTTTTATCGAGTCCTTCAGTTTCCTTCCATAGTCAGAAAACATGCATGTTCAGTTGATTGGTGCCTGAGCAGGCAGGCTGGTTTATCTCTCGTGCTGCTGTGATAGTGCACCCACCTCACTCCCAGTGACAGCTGGGAAAAGCTCAAGAAGTGGAGTGTGGGAGCCTAACACTTCAATCTTTCAATTCAATTCAATTTTATTTATATAGCATCTATTACAACAGAAGTTGTCTCTAGGATGTTTCCAGAAACCCAGAACATGACCCTCTAGCAATTATTACATAAACATAACATTAACAATGGCAGGTAAAAACTCCCCTAGTGGGAGAAAAACCTTAAGCCAAACAGCACATTGTATCTAGTGTTCATGCTAAAGGCAGTAGTAGTGTTTAATTGATGGCAGTTCATTAACCTTTTTTTAATCTTTTCTTGAAACTGGTTCAACAGGAAGACGACAGAGAGTTTAAAGCCTCATTTCATGTGTCTTTTGTTTGCTCTCTTTTGCCATTACTTCACGCTCCCTTTACTTCTCTCATTTCTTTTTCCTTTTGTATAACTGAAGCGATTCAAATTCCTTTAAAGTCTCAACATGTACTGTCACAGTGCAAGGCTGGTATTGATTTGTTTGTACTGGTAAAAACAACATAGAAATCATCTAATCGGTCTTAGTAGCAAGTTCAGTCTGAGAGGAAAACCAGAATGAAAGAAGAAGAGCAATACTAAGTACCCCCCTGCTGCTTCAACAGGACTTAAGAGGGCAAGTTGCAGTCTGGTGCTGCATCAGCCCCAGATTATCATCAGCACATGTTTGCAGTTCCTGCTCTGGATCAGTCAGACCGGTGTGAGATCTAATGCCAATAGGCAGAGTTGGTAGTAACGAGTTACATTTACTCCGTTACATTTACTTGAGTAAGTTTTGGGAAATGTTGTACTTTTAGGAGTAGTTTTGAATCACTATACTTTTTACTTTTACTTGGGTAGATTTGTGAAGAAGAAACTGTTCCTCTTACTCCGCTACATTAGGCTACGTTGAGCTGTTACTTTTCTTTTATCCCTTTTATCCACGTACGCGTCAATCTCATGATATCACTGGGTGATTCTTTGGGAAAAATGTTTGTTTTTGCATGTTTTGTCACATTTACACAGACTCAAACACACACAGTTTCTATGAGTTCATGTTTGTTCTAGTTCTGCCTGGTTAAAAAAGAAAAGTACAAAGGCTTGAAATTTTGTGCTACTTATGCTTAATTTATTTTTTTATTCTGTTATTATTTTATTATTTATTATAAGTACTTGAATTTAATTTAAGATTATTTTAATTTAATCTATTTTTTATTTTTTATTAATTTTAATTAATTTTATTATTTTATTGATTTAATTTGCCTGAAGATGATTATTTTGTACTTTTGTCTGTTTTAATGGTTGTGTTAAAACAATAAATCGGACGTTACTCAACAGTTACTCAGTACTTGAGTACTTTTTTCACCAAGTACTTTTTTACTTTTACTCAAGTAATTATTTGGATGACTACTTTTTACTTCTACTTGAGTCATATTATTCTGAAGTAACAGTACTTTTACTTGAGTACAATTTTTGGCTCCTCTACCCACCTCTGCCAATAGGAGAACACATAAGCAATGGTTTTTAGAGGTGCAACTCCTGCTGCAGATCAATCTGACAAAAAGTAAATCATTTGGAGTTCAACCTTCCAAAGTGGGAAAGTGGAAAGCATCTAAGACAGTTCTTCTAAAGTGTGAGTGTGTCTGCAGATTTACCCCAAAGTCAGGTGTACTGCTGGAGAAATAGCAAAGCTAAATGTCAGAGCCTACAGGCCTGACTGAGCACCTTCACAGTTAAAGTCCATGACAGCAATAAGAAGAGGACTGAAAAAGTGAAGTTTATGAGGAAGGGTTGGCAGAAGAAAGTCTCTGATATCAAAAATGTTCTTCAGTTGAACAAAAACAGAAGTGGAGTAGTTGTTTTTGGACCAAAAGAAGAGTGTTGAGAAGAGTCAGCTCACAGCAAAGATATTACAGCTGACATCTGGGTGTAGTCATGGATTCAGACCTGGGCCTTCAGACACATTCAAACAATTATAAAGTTGGCGTTCTATCACCTGAAGAACATCTCCAGGATCAAGGACTGACGTCTCAGCAGGACCTTGAGAAACTCATCCATGCGTTTATCTTCAGGGGACTTGATTACTGCAACAGTGACTGTGTTTACATGCATCAATAACCCTTTTAAAACCTGAATATTGGCAATAACCTGAATTTGCACGGCCATGTAAACACCAATAAGCCCTTTGAATAACCAGAATTTGCTCATATTTGGGTTTTTAAAAACCCGAATATGACCCCTGGGTTACTCCTTTTAAAACCTGAATATTGGGTCATATAAACGCCAAACAGAATATCCCCATCAAACGGAACAGGAATTTGTTTTCTGCTCATGCTCTGTTCACAAGGAATCCTGGTCCTTGAGTCCAGGAAGTTCTTCTAAACACGGAGAAACCAAGACCAGGAGGAGACTAATCACTTCATAAATGTAATGAAGGATATGAACATTTCTGCATTTGTAGACGGTAGAAAGTACCGGGATAGAAGATTTACAAGAAGGTGAGAGAAAAGTTGCGCGAAGCAGCATTTGTTTTGAATTTGGATACAGGAAGAAGAAGCGGAAATGACGGTAATTGCGTCATCACGTTCTCCGTGCGTCGCTGGTTTGATCCAGATATCCCGAATGATTAATTACCATTTAAACGGAATATTCCGAATGTTTCAGTAACCAGAATATTAGCAATAACCTGAATTTTGACTGCATGTAAACGTAGTCAGTGTCTTCACATGTCTGACTAAAGAGTCCACCAGACAGCTGATCCAGAATGCTGCTGCCCGGGTTCTCACCAGAACCAAGAGAGTGGACCACATCCCTCCAGTCCTGAGGTCGTTACACCAGCTCCCTAAACCTCAGAGAATAGACTTTAAAATACTTCTGTTAGTTTATAAGTCACTCAATGGTTTAGGACCAACTTGTTTCCATAGCAACCATCCAGACCTCCCAGGTGTTCTGGTCCAGGTGTTCTGGTTCTGGTCCAGGTGTTCTAGTCCAGGTGTTCTGGTCCAGGTGTTCTGGTCCAGGTGTTCTGGTTCTGGTCCAGGTGTTCTAGTCCAGGTGTTCTGGTCCAGGTGTTCTGGTCCAGGTGTTCTGGTTCTGGTCCAGGTGTTCTGGTCCAGGTGTTCTGGTTCTGGTCCAGGTGTTCTGGTCCAGATGTTCTGGTTCAGGTGTTCTGGTCCAGGTGTTCTGGTCCAGGTGTTCTGGTCCAGATGTTCTGGTTCAGGTGTTCTGGTCCAGGTGTTCTGGTCCAGGTGTTCTGGTCCAGGTGTTCTGGTCCAGGTGTTCTGGTCCAGGTGTTCTGGTTCTGGTCCAGGTGTTCTGGTCCAGGTGTTCTGGTCCAGATGTTCTGGTTCAGGTGTTCTGGTCCAGGTGTTCTGGTCCAGGTGTTCTGGTCCAGATGTTCTGGTTCAGGTGTTCTGGTCCAGGTGTTCTGGTCCAGGTGTTCTGGTCCAGGTGTTCTGGTCCAGGTGTTCTGGTCCAGATGTTCTGGTTCAGGTGTTCTGGTCCAGGTGTTCTGGTCCAGGTGTTCTGGTCCAGATGTTCTGGTTCAGGTGTTCTGGTTCAGGTGTTCTGGTCCAGGTGTTCTGGTCCAGGTGTTCTGGTCCAGGTGTTCTGGTCCAGGTGTTCTGGTCCAGGTGTTCTGGTTCTGGTCCAGGTGTTCTGGTTCAGGTGTTCTGGTCCAGATGTTCTGGTTCAGGTGTTCTGGTCCAGGTGTTCTGGTCCAGGTGTTCTGGTCCAGGTGTTCTGGTCCAGGTGTTCTGGTCCAGGTGTTCTGGTTCTGGTCCAGGTGTTCTGGTCCAGGTGTTCTGGTCCAGGTGTTCTGGTCCAGGTGTTCTGGTTCTGGTTCAGGTGTTCTGGTCCAGGTGTTCTGGTCCAGGTGTTCTGATCCAGGTGTTCTGGTCCAGGTGTTCTGGTCCAGGTGTTCTGGTCCAGGTGTTCTGGTCCAGGTGTTCTGGTCCAGGTGTTCTGGTCCAGGTGTTCTGGTCCAGGTGTTCTGGTCCAGGTGTTCTGGTCCAGGTGTTCTGGTCCAGGTCGGATCCGTGTCCCCAGAACCAGAACCAAACATAGAGAAGCAGCGTTCAGCTTCTATGCTCCACAGATCTGGATCAAACTTCCAGAAACCTGCAGGAACTGAAACCCTCACTTCCTGTAAATCAAGGTTACAAAGCCTCTGACCCAATGATATAAACCATTCTGAATTTAGATTTAAACACCGTTCATTTCAGTACTAAACTGTAACTCTAGCTTAAGTGTAATCGTTCTTTATTATACCACTGCACCAAAACTCATAATCTTTTTTTCCCTCTCTTCTTCTTTCCCTCTTTACTTTTCATGTCTTCATTATGTAAAGCACCTTGAATTGGCTTGTTGCTGAAATGTGCTGTCTAACTAAACTGTCTTAAAAAGAACATGGAAGCACAACTGAGGTTCACAAAGCAGAATCTGTAAACACACACACACATACACGAATACACAAAACATCTGGAACAGCGTGTTACGGACAGATGAGACCAACACGGAGTTGTTTGGCTTCGCCCAGCAACATGTTTGATGCAAAGCAAACACGGCGTTGCAGCAGAAACATCTCATACCTACTGTCAAGCACGGTGATGGAGGGGGTCGTTTGGGGCTGTTTTACAGACACAAGAGCCCGGGCACTCTGGATTTACTGGATCGACAGTGTTCTCACATCTGGAGGCAGATATCTGACTTTAAAACTGGGTCACGCCGCAGGATGGTGGTCACAAACACACCTGCATATCTACATTAACATGTCAAAAAAAACCTAAAAGAATCAAGATTTCAACGCCAAGACCTCATCCCAATTGTAATAGTCTGGAGGGACCTGAAGATAAATGTGCATAGGTCAACGCCTAAAAAACCTCCATGACCTGTTTGGCTTAAGGTTTTTCTCCCACTAGGGGAGTTTTTACCCTAGTGTTTATGTTATGTTTATATAATAATTGCTCGGGGGTCATGATCTGGATCTCTGGAAACATCCTGGAGACAACTTCTGTTGTAGTAGACGCTATATAAATGAAATTTAATTGAATTGAATTGAACCTGAAGCAATAATGTAAAAGAAAAAAAGATGTCAATTAATCCTCCTCTATGATGTTAGTGTCTCTTAACTTTGTACAGAAAATGAGGTCATCTGGCGGTGGCCAGACCTGAAGAAAAAAAAAAAAAAAACGATTTTTTTTTTTATTCTCATTAAATTATGGAATCATTTTTCAAAATGTTTCAAAATATGCCTATTTGTGGAAAAAATATGTAGTATTTGAGTTACATAGAAGCTTGCTATTTGTTTTCTTCCTAATTGTCCTTGTGGTCAAGAATCCCCAACACATAAATGGTTTGGGCGCTGATCAAAATTTGATGTTATCATTTAATTCAACCATTAGAATGGTCAAAATGTCCAGTCAGCACAAGTCCGGTGCTCAGAAAAGAAGAGAAAAGAGAAGAAGAGAAGAAGAAAATAGAGGCCTCATAGATTCTCTACACAAATATTTTTAAAAGGGGGTGACGGTGAAGCTGGAATTAATAAAGTCAGCGTAGAGCAAGGTAAGAAACAGTTACAACGTTTACCAACCTTGTAACTTTACCTAACTGGCTAGCTCTAATGTTAACGTCCATTAGCTTGTATAAAAACCTGAAGAGCAGAGGGAGAGGAGAGGAAGAGGAGAAGGAGAGATCCGGGCGCAGGGGGGCCCATCTTAGATTATTTTGTCCGGGGCCCCGGTAAGACTGTCAGCTGGCCTGCTAAGACCCACTAGGATATGATGAGTGTTGGGAATAAAAGACGTCTGAACATGACTGTAACTCAGGTTATGATAGAGATCAGATATTTGAGATTTTAGCTGATGTTCTGTTTGTTGCCCAGGTGACACCTGTTAACCGTCATCTTGTTTTGCATGTAACGGCAGTAACAACATGACAAACTTGTTTTGCCTATCAAAGCAGGAGACTGCAGCTCCTCTGGGCAGTTTTTGTTCAGACATTGTTTTGGAGAGTTTTAAACAGCACACTTGCACTATATCTTTACTTCCTAACAGGTATTGACTCTCTGCCCCACATATCCTTTGGAGACCAGTGTCCTAAAACATAAATCAAATGTCTTAATACATAACCACACTTTACAGGTGGTCTCAAACTGTGCAATCTGTGCCCATAATTCTGAGTATTCAGGTTTAAAAATGTCAAAACAACAAAAAACTGGTATGTTTTTCTGTGGTTGTGAACTTCTACAAAGTCCCATAAACCTCCAAACAATCATATTTTGTGGGTTTTAGCTTGGGAGAGAGAAGTTTTGTTTTGTTTTTTTATGGCAGCTTTTCTATCACAGGGTAAAAGATTGTAAAACAGAATGCAAGTTATTTTGCGAGCTGAGAGTTAATCAGCATCAGATGTGGGGTCCCGCAGGACTCGCAGGGGGAGTTTACTTATGCCTGCTTTTCATTGCAACATCACTGTTCCTCCAAAGCAACCGAATGTGTGTCACAAAAACAATCTGCGGGAATTTTAACCAGGGTTACTCCCCAGGGATTTGCATGTTTTTCCAAGTGGGTCAACAGAAGAGCAAAAAAAAAAGACCGTTAATTGCTGTTTTGACCCAAATTCATGATGGGGATAGATTTTATCAGGTGTGACCTCACCGCACAGTGAGGTATGTGTCGGGTGGGGAGTCTCGCTGAAGTCCAGCAGCTTTAAAACCCCCTTGTACATTTTCCATTATGGGAGATGTCGGGAGCCGGATCCACCTGTAGCCGTTCTCGGGGCAACTACCCCTTTGTCTTTCGCCAACAAATATCAGAAAAAGGCTATTTTGTTTGGAACTGTGATTGCAAAAAAGCTTATCCTCCGGACTTGGAGGGCAGACACTGCACCCACATGTGATTGGTGGCTGAGAGAAATGACAGGTAAACTTCACCTGGAGAGACTGAGACTTTTAGTCCACGGGCCAGAGCACAAAATTTCACTTGTCAGTACCACTCAAGGTGACCAAACTTGTTTATAATTTCTGAAAAGATCCATGTCTGTAGATGATATTCTGGTATGATAACCTTCCTGAGTGGCAGCTGGATCATAGTTATCAGCTCATGAAGTTACCGACCCCCTTCAGAAAACTACATTTTAGATGCTGCTGCATATCCTGGTTTAGACTCATGTTCAGGATATCTGTCAATGTTTCACTATATTGTGTTTGGTATCATTTTAAAGGGGACCTTTTAAGCATTCATTCAAGCTAAGATGTGATACATTTCCTGAATCCTTATGGTCCTGAGAGTATTCCAGTTTTTGTATTTTGTGTCTGTTGTTCCTAGATGACACAGGGATAAAAGATAGTATATCATTTAGGCAAAAATTGTGCAAAAATGTGTGTTGTTTATAGTTTAAAGAGCTGCAGTGACCTCTATGTTGGTCAGAAAGATTCACATCTTAGCTTGAATGAATAGTTAAAATGATACCAAAGACAATATTGTGAAACATTGACAGATATCCTGTACATGAGTCTAAACCAGGATATGCACCAGCATCTAAAATGTAATTTTCTGAACTTCATGAGCTGATAACTCTGATCCAGCTGCCACTCAGGAAGGTTATCATACCAGAATATCATCTACAGATATGGATGGCCCATGGACTATCTGTAACAAAGACATTTTTAAGAAAATGTGGGACCCTGTACTGCAATGGTTTCAAAGAAAAGACTAATGTATCAATGGGAACCTCCTTGCTGTGTGTACTACTTATTTTACTTTTTACTTTGTACAGTTTTTCTTTAATTATAATTAGTTTATTGTATTGTTTTGAGGGTGGGGGTGGTTCTTTTATCTTTTATCTTTTCTTTTTTCATTTGTCTGTTCTGTATCTTTGAAATTCTGAAAAGCAATAAACATATTTAAAAAAAAGACAAAAAAAAACCCTTGTCCTTACAGAAATTCAGATTCAAGCTCTTCTGCTGCCAGCAGGTCAAGGGTCTGATCGTGCCAACTGCACCTGCGATTTGCAAGCTCTGTATGCACAGTTCAGGTTTGCACACTATTTTCCTACAAGTGTGTAGCTTCCTCCTCTGTAAATAATAAGAACTGGAGCTCGGCACCCATGAATGTTTCCTTTGGTCCAGGCGAACATGTGGACAACACACTCCGAATGGGAAAGTCCCAGAAAGGCCCGGGCCTCATGCAGACGCCCCCCATCAGCCCCCCGTCAGCCCTGCAAGGAGTTTGCTGCTCCAGCCACCGTGTTGACGCGCTGGCCCTCAGTGAAAACGTGCTTTGTCGGCCCCTGCTGTTTTTTGGTTCCTCTCTTATAGGTCCGGCCTGACCGGCGGGCGGCGGTCCCGTGCCTCCAGTGCCGGCTGGGGATTGGTGCAGGATGGCCCACAGTTGAAATCCTTGGAGTCTGACGCAGGCGGGTGCCGTCGCTGACAGCAGCGGCGTCTCGGATCCTCCAAACCCTTATAGTTATAGTTAATAAGTTATCATTTGTAGTGAAGCGGTTTATTTTGGTTGTGCTGTGTTTTTATTCTCTGTTTTTGTCTGTGTTGCACAGGTAAGGTAGCACTGGGTTTAAAAGCAAGATGGTTTGTTTGTTATTTTGGCGTAAGTTCACCCTGAGGTTTATTTTCCTTCACTGCCATTTGACCATCAGCTTGTGAATAAAGGAACAACTAATCATGTAAATAAAAGCCCTTCACTTGATTTGTGGATGGGTTAGGGCAGGGGTCGGCAACCTGCAGCTCTTTAGCACCACCCTAGTGGCTGCTCGGAGCTTTTTCAAAAATGTTTGACCTTTTTTTTTCCTTTTTTTTTTCTTTTTTCCTTTTTTCCTTCTTTTTTTTCCCTTTTTTTCTATTTTTTCTATTTTTTTTCATTTTTTTTCTTCTTTTTTTCTTTTTTCTCTTTTTTTCTTCCTTTTTCCTTTCCATTTTAATCTCAACAATTCGACTTTTTTCTCGAAATTTTGACTATTTCCTCAACATTTTGACTTTTTTCTCGACATTTCGACTTTTTTCTCGACATTTTGACTTTTTTCTTGAAGAAAAAAAAAAATCTTCCCCCAGTTCTAACTAATATAGACATCATTTTTTCTCAAGATTGTACTTCAACATTAATCTTGACATTTCAACTTTTTTGTCGAAATTTCGACTTTTTTCTCAACATTTTGACTTTTTTCTTGAAGAAAAAAAAAAATCTTCCCCCAGTTCTAACTAATATAGATACATACAGCATGTGTTGCCTTCATTCTAAGGCTGATACAAGACTTTTCTTTTTTTGCAGCTGCAGCTTGCAGTTTTTTGGGTTTTTGGTCCAATATGGCTCTTTCAACATTTTTGGTTGCCGACCCCTGGGTTAGGGGATCGGGAAATGAGGGGTGGTTTTATTTATGTTGACTCCCATTCCTAGACTTGGAGGCGTCACACACCGCTGGAGGTCATTTGTGTATGATGGTGAGGGTCAAGGCTCATAGAAAGTTTTTTTTAAATGATTCAATGATCAAAACAAGCACCTTATCAGAACATATTACCTGTGTTCGTTGCAGTGTCTTAGGTTGGATCTGTCCTCCTGGGGAATTGATTTTCATCCCAGAAACAGCACAACATGGGAGCCAGAGCCACCTAGAAGTGAGTACGTTTAACTCTAACTGTAGCCCTGACAGACGAGTTCTCAGGGGTGTTCTTTTAGTTAAACCCAATCTTATTTATCAATCCGCAAGTGGAAATTATACAGAATTGTTGCAGTGTAAATTACGATAAACATGAGCTGAGAAACTGTTGATAGTTGACGTGGGTGAAGTCTCTGGAGATCATCACGAACGCGTCGGGGTGTTGTGTTTGTCGCCTGGTAACACCCATAGTGATGATGTCACAGGCAGCATCAGCAGGGGGAACTCTCTCTGCAGACAGCACAGATGGAAACCTGCATCCAACAACCACAGGTCCTTAATCTGAATCTAAACAAGCCTCTCAAGCACTACTGCCGCACTTCTGTCCATGTTTGTGAAGTCTTTAGTCCACCTGCATCATACCAAATCCTTGTGGAGATGCTGGAGTCCAGAGCATGCTCCTCAAAAACATGATACTCTGTCACGGCTCAGACAGGACAGAGAACCCAAATGCACAACACCAGGCAGGATCAGAGTCCAAGAGGCTTTAATCTTTGTCAAAGGCAGGCAGGGGTCAAACCGGGTAGTCAGGCAGATCAGGCAAACAAAACCAAAACGGGCAGGCAAAGATCCATAAACCAGGAATCAGGCAGGGTCACAGGCAGGCAGGCAGGCAGGCAGGAAGGAACAGGACATGAAGGCTGGAAAGCGAGGCAAAAACACTGTGACCATGACATACTCCTGCTGGCACTTCTGCTCATCCATCCCACCTTCCAGGGGTCTCACACTCCCAAAGATCATTTTCATGTGTAAAACTCACACAATATTATAAACTCTCTCTGTGTTTTTGTATTTGATCCTGATTGGCTTCAAAATACTTCATTATGGGACATGTTTGAACTGAATCTTGTTGTTATTCTCATCTATCAGTTTTTATAATCGCCTGTTTCTTTCACATCACATTGAGATTCATGTGCTCTTTTCTTTCAGTTCAGTCACTGTTTCCACATCATACTGTAAGTACTTTCTAGGTGCAGTTTTTGTACGAGTTAAGATAGAGCCTGAAGAAGAATCCCATAAATATGGGGAAAGCGTGATAACAACTGTTGCTTCATCCATCATCTCCAAAGAGTTTAACGTGTTGTTGAAGCATCCAAAAACAAAGAAAACCTGGCATTGCTGAACTTGCTTTGTACTCCACCCTGCTTGTCTTTCAGCTCAGGTTCATCTTATTACAGCTGATAGCAGCAATCGGTGTTGCTGACTGCTGGCCGACCGGCTGCTGACACATGAAGACTCTGAGGCTCCGAGATGCCCTCCTTCAACCCCCACGTTCTCCATCTCTAACTGTCCTGCCATGAAAGCTGCAGCAACCATAGTGTCTTGTTCCCATAAGATTATAAAAAATGATGGGACTGAGAGAGATGTGTGATTCTGAAATCGAGTAAAAACACCTTCCTTTGGTTCAGTTCAAACATCAGGATAAAACCTTCACTAGCAACAGGAGAACCATTGGTAGCACTTTATAATAACTACACACTATTAAGCATTAGTTAAGCATCAGTAAATGCTTAATTGATCAGGAATTCATCATTAGTAAAGCATTATTCATACATTACTAAGCATTAATAAACACAGTTATAAACCTCACAACTTTACACTATTAAGCATTAGTAAAATGCTTAATTGATCATGAATACTTTGTAAATGATAGGTTTACCATTTATAAATAAGTATTATATGTCTGTTAATGGTTCATAAGATCATTTAGAATGTCTAAGTAAATTATATACGAACCATTTGTATGTATATCTATGCATACATTTGTACATGGTTAGAGTGTTAATACATGTTTTATAAACACTTATTCATACTCAATGAACGATTTATTAAGGTAGTTACTACTCATTAGTTAAGTGTTTCCTGAGAGCCCATCTAAAGTGAGGACAATCTCTGCCTTATAAGGCATTTATAAATGAGATAGAAGCAGTGATATAGAAAATGTCCATTTTTATTGCAACAATGTGAACTGCCCTTGCAGTTTAAAAAAGCAAAGCTAATGCTTTACTAATGATGAATTCATGATGAATTCATGATCAATGAAGCATTTACTGATGCTTAACTAATGCTTAATAGTGTGTAGTTATTATAAAGTGCTACCCAACCATTTCTGAGATGACTATTGTCCAGTTTTAGGATTTGAGACCACAGGAGGAGAAACGAGCAACAAACCCAAGTCCCTTACTTAAACAAGCGTTGCTCTCCCGAACAGAATCAACAACAAAGAAAAAAAAATTTAGAGGAAAAGATAACCAAACAGCAACAGAAAACAACACGGAAACATGACGGAGCAGCAAAACAGTCCAGCCGGGAAAAGAGGAAAGACAACATGGTATACTCTACCTCGTCCTTTTTCCTTCTACAAATGTATTCACTGTGTCTCCTCTGTGTTTGTCCCAACCATCTCTTACCAAGACATAGTTCATTTTCTTTGTACTAATAACCTCTGAAAACCTGATAATAACATGGACTAACATTGCCGATGGTGCAGGGTTGATTCCTCATAAAGAGATCCTTTTATAGGAAGCTTCACTCCAAAATACCTTCGTCTCCATCCTTTATAACCTTTATATTCCAATTTCATGGATCTCTGGCAATATTACAGGACCCATTTGGGCTTCCTAGAGTCTATCCCAATTCCCAAACTATTCCACACTCAATATTAAGAAAGAAAGAAAGAAAGAAAGAAAGAAAGAAAGAAAGAAAGAAAGAAAGAAAGAAAGAAAGAAAGAAAGAAAGAAAGAAAGGTACCAAGGAGGGAAGGAAATCCTAGAAAAAACACCATATGAATGATCAAAACCAAGATTGTTTCGTGTAAAAGGAATAAAACCTCAGTCTTCCAAGAATATCAACTTGAACTGGCATTTACCATCAACAATTCAACTTCTTGATGAAAAGTTGAGATAAGTTATTTGTTTGTCCTGTGGCATTCATCCAGTTGGATGAGTACAAACGCCAATAAACAGCTTTTAACTAAAACTCTGAAATTAGTCTAATGTGACTAATTTCTGTTAAGCAATAGAGTTGTGTGTGCCTGGCTCGCTGAGGAATCAGGCCACTAGATCCCTGGTAACAAGAACCATCCCTGTGTATCGTAATGTCACCCACGCTGGAAAATATGAGGACCTTAAGTGCTCAGATCTGAGAGTCTCACATGAGTCAGGCCATATTTCTCCTGGTTTTGACGTCTCTATAAATAAATGAGTCAGCACTAGGTTAGTTCAGAGAAACAATGGCAAAGCCACAGTTGGTTCTGATGATGTGTCGTCGTGTGAAAAACACGGGTGTAGTTTCAAGGGATCTCACTAGAACCATACATTCAGAAGCACTCATCACATAAATATATAATCATGTCCTGTGGAGATTTGACATAGCCGTGTTACGCTTTCCCACTTTTTCTTCTAATGATGAAGTCGGGCCTTAGATGTTACCGGTGGCTCAAAAAGAAGTTGTAGGTTGTAGTATTCCCTGGCACAAATATGGAGCTAGAACAGTCTCATAATTCGCAAATGCACACACCGTTTCACAAATGCACAGGACAAGTTTCACAAATGCACACACCGTTTCACAAATGTACAGGACAAGTTTCACAAATGCACAGAACAATTCACACGTGCGTAGGACAAGCTATACAAATGTATTTTTGAACCTGATTTACAAACGTTTTTTTTGTCTGTGAGCTGCGCTGCATTTCGTGTGACTTTTGAGACTCTCCTGACGTGACTCGATCCACAAATCCGTTTTTTAACACAGAAGGATCTGCAACCAATCAGATATCTTCCTTTGTTTCAGCCAATCATAAGAGCGCACCCACGTGGGGTCGGTGTGTGCATTTGTGAAACGATGTGTGCATTTGCGAATTATGAGACTGTTCTAGCTCCATACACAAAATACTCTATACTTTACTTCTAAAGAGTTTTATATCCATGATGACCTTGGTATTAAAATGACGGAAATTGCTGTGTCACAGTAATGATAATCTGTCTCAAACTAGTACGAAAAACAGCATACATGCATGTTGTGCAAGAAACTAATCAGTTCCACAGATTATCACAGCAAGAAAAGCATCATAAGGAATTGCTTTAAAACAGCACAAAGCAAGTTTAGGCGTGGAGGTAAAGTTGGATTAGTTTGGCCTCTTGCTTGGTCCTGCTCTCACTCCATCTTCTATTATTTAGGTCTGTCAGTTGCCTCTCCCTGGACGTCCTCTCTAACTCTGTAAGGCAGCGTAACTGAGGTCGGTGTGTGACGTAGTGCTGTAAAGTGATTCTCAGCATGTTGCAAGACCACCAGGACGCAGCTCCAAAGTTACTTCAACATGTTTTGGCCGGCAGTAGGGATGATGAAAACTTGAGCTCGACAAAGCTCCTAAAACCACTCACGTATTCCTTCAGCTGAAGCTCAAACTGATATTTTAATACGAAAGAGTGCTGTATTTTTGTTCTAAATGCAGAAAAACATATACAACGGACTGAAATACAAAATAATCCACAATGTCACACAGTAGCAGGTACTGAGGCTTGTATTTAACGGCTGTAATCTCTGCTGTTTGGTGGCGCGTAGACAGTAAGGTTGCTTGCAAAAAGAAACATTGTTATTAAAACGTAATTGCCTCATCATACGATGTGTTGTGTCTTATTTGAAGTTTTGCTGGCTTTCTGGACCGTCATGATATACCGGTCAGTTGTCTGTAAATGCTCAGTGACACGTTTGTGAGCAGTTTGGATGAGTCTTTGAGTCGTTCACACATGATGATTAAATACCAGCACGAGACCGCTGACCACTCGCCTCACACAAGTCTGGTAAACTCAGCAAAAGGCTTTCAAATTCAGTACATTCATTTCAGCTTTATTGTTTATTTTGCGCCAAATCGTTGGGGGAGTTGAGCAAATATTAAAAAGCTCACAACAATCTCCTTCCACGCAGCATCCAGGAGCTGTTCAAAATCCAGGAAAACAAATATGAACTGAGAAATGCCGGTTTGTTCAAAAACCAAAAGGCAAGAACAAAGTCAAAAGAACATTGTACTTCAGTAAATGGTGTAAAACTATGGAATTGTTGCGAAAAGGACTTAAGAATGTGTAGTTCAATCCATACCGACTATCAACGGGTATAAAAATATACTGTAATGGGATATACTGTAATGCAATCAAATTCATTGACACCAAATTTCATAGTGTAACAATTATTACTAGGCTTTTGTTTGCTTCTTTGCACCTACCTTTAACAAGCATTAACTTTTTTCCTGCACGTCCTTATAAACATTGTCTAGTATTGATTGTATGATAATAGGGTTAAAGACATCACAAGCTCAGGCTTCAGCTACACCTTTTTTGGTCACATCTATTCGAGCCATCTCTGTAGTTCCTCTCTGGTTTTGCTGTTTTCCGCATGTGTGCTGGATGATGATGGTTGCACCGATGTAATAACATTGTTTTTTGGATGACCAAAATAAACAAAAAGAAAGAAAGAAAAGAAAGAAATCATCTCAAGGCACTTCAACAGCACAGTTCAATTAGTCCAATTCGTACAAATACAATAAAATAACAATAATAATGACGTCTTTGCTGAGGAAACCCACTTTTCTTGGATACATCCCCCGTCCTGAGCAAGCACCCGGCGACTGTGGAAAGAAAAACTCCACTTTAACAGGAAGAAACCTCTGGCACCACCAGACTTGGGATGAGTGGAGAGAAAAAGTAGAGAACTGCAACAACAGATCAGGAAGACCTGCTGGGAAGAAGGAACACAGGTTAACAACATGAACAACGGTGTCATTAACAGTTGGATCCAGGATTAAAATCTTGTCATGTGTGGGCCCGTCTCTTATCAACAGTTTCTAGCCTTAAACAGTGACTTAATGTTCAGCTTGACAACAATGAAGTGAATGATTTGGCTTCTTGACAAGCAGCTGACTGCAGTGTGTCAGATTGAAGTACAAAAATGACATGTCTTATCATCCACAGTGTAAAAAATGTGTCCATGTCAAAATGAAGGCTCAGAAATTGTGAGGTATCAATGTTTTACCATATCCATCGTTTTTATAGAGCAGCGTTCATCTGGCATCATGTCAAATCCCATCTGTCTATTTTATTTCAGCCCTTACAGTGTATTTTTAATACTGAAAGAACATTTAGAGCTGCTGGCTGTCAGCATGACAGTCAGCAGACTCATGCCTGACATCAACACATCTCTCCTCAGGAGTTTTCTTCTGGCTCTCTTAACGGCGGAAATATGAATTCTATATCAGCGTTGTCATCTAAAAACAAGGCATGTCAAGATTTGTCAGCGTAAAACTGGTTCTGCAGCTGTGTGTGTGTGCATAATTGTTTGTTTTTCTTGAAGAATGGAACAAATTATTCCCTGAAATGCTTCATGTTGCAGAAACGCAGCCTGTCACAGTAGTTCTGGTTTTGTGTCTCTGCAACAAATCCTGAGACTTTCTGTCAGAATGCTGAGTCTAAAAGACTTGAAGAAACAACCATCTTTTGAACATCTATTGTAATGAATAACTGTGGCAAGGGAAGAATCTGTTAATGGAAACTAAGTGAGCTTTCTGAGACTTCCCGAGACTCCCAGAGTGAGACCCCAAAGAGATGTGTTTACTAGTAAATGCTCTGGGGCCTCAGTTATAAAGCTTGCTTGCGCACAAAACAGGGCTTGAAAGATGCGCACGCCACCTTCTACGCAAAGGTTGGGATTTAAAAAGAAAAAACCCGTGCCGTCTTCGCATCGCCTTCGCACAGGGTGTCTTGATGATTTGCAATTACAGGCTGAGCCTACCGTTAGTTTTTAAACTGTAAAAAGTGGGGGGGACAAGAACATGATTTTGAAAAGTGGGGGGGACATGTCCCCCCTGTTCCCAGTGGAAATTGCGCCCTTGGTCCGTGGCACTCACGCCGTTTAGCGCAGTAACGGCGTGCTGCCACTCACTCGCTTTATTTTATACTATTTATATACTTTTTCTACTTTTACTGTGACCACCAAATAATGTGGTTTTCCTGTCCTCCACATCATCCACAACATCTCCATCTCAGTCTTCGTGAAATGTAGTGGCACGGTGGCTGGATACTTCTCATTCATCCTGACGCGCAGCAGAAACAGGCCACGTTTACACGTAGCCGGGTATTTACAAAAACTGATATTTTCCCCTCTACGTTTTCAAAAAAATCCTCGTTTACACGGACCCGCATGAAAACGCTCTTAACGTCATGCAAGCCAATCAGAATCCTGGAAAAACATCAACAAATGACACGTGTGTAACTTCCAGTTAAGGCTGATTTATGGTTCCGCGTTACACCAACGCAGAGCCTACGGCGTAGGTTACGCGGCGACGCGCACGTACCTTGCGCGTCGCAGCGTACCCTACGCCGTCGATTTAACGCGGAACCATAATTCAGGCTTCATGCTGCTGGCTGACGCGCTCACAGGCTTGAATGAGCAGGAGAGGCTGGACGGGGGGGAGTTACTTTTAAGTGTGACTTTAGAATATTAAACAGGTAAAATACAAGAAAATATTGACGGTGGCCAAACTAATTGTAAACACAGGTCGCACACATGACGCTGGTGAGTTTCTGGTGCATAATGTGACGTTCTGAAGCTTAAATCTCCGTTTTCCTCCGTTTTCCTCCGTTTAGACGCAAACGGGAAAACGGAGTTTTTGAAAATCTCCACTTTGGCCGGAGTTTTCAGAAATGATCGTTTTTGGTGACTTTGACCGCCGTTTCCGTGTAAACGAACGGCCAAAACGCATGAAAACGCCTCCGTTTTTGTAAATACCCGGCTACGTGTAAACGGGGCCACAGGCTGCAGGAAGCCGCTGCGCATGCTCAGCAGGCTCATTCATATGCAAATACTACTTTGCATTGCCCATTTATGGTATGAAGTGGGCATGTAGAGGGCGGGGTATGAGGCGAATTCACCTGCGCAACCATCCAGCTGGACTGTGATTTATGAAGAGAACATTGTGTGCAAGTGTGCGTGCACACGGTTTTATAAATCCAGATTTTTTTTTTGCGCCCGCCATTTTCAGCTTTTGAGTTTACGTGCACTTTAAGTATGAATCCTACACACTCTTTTATAAATGAGGCCCCTGCTGGTGTTTCCTGATTGCACGTCATATTCCCATATGTTCTTAAACTCTTTGGTTTCTCTGTTCTCCACGTACACCAGAGAACCGATTCGACTTTATGCTCAAGATCCTTGAAGGATTTCCTCAAAGGGCGGGGCGGAGCGTTTGATCCCCAACCAAACTGACAGCTTCATTTGTTTGCCATAAATGTAGATACTCATCTCCCTCTTATCACTTCATTCCCGAGAGGCAGCAGCTGCTTCCTCCACCTCAAGCAGAAACATGTCAACAGACTGACGGATCTCAACAGCGGTTTCACAAGAGTAACATTTATTGAAATTGATGATGTTTTAGTTCTTGAGCATTACACATCAGATGTACACGATATACCAAACGGGGCATTTTGGAGCAAATAAACTTTCTATTGGGGCAACAGCAGCAGCAGAATTGGCATTTACAAAATACACATTAGATTTTTTCAAACATCATACCAAAGAATAAGATAATATAATTATATATACATATATATATAATATATATATATATTTTATATATAATTTTTCCATCATAAATATGCAGAACTATACAGGCTGGACACGATTCACTGTAGTGGAGATAATTCTAATAAAGATTCAGGTGATGATCAGGTGTCACCTGAGAAAAGAAAAGGAAAGGTTTCTGAACGACACACATGGAAAACTGTACACGTGTGAGACCGGACGTTCATGGAGATCATGAAGTGCTACAACAAGCCAGAATAAAAGAGATTTCCACCTCAGTGATGCGTGGTCTCACATTTTTCCTTCTTACGCTGCCGACAATCGCGTCATATTCAACAACTTTCGTTCACACAAACTGGCATGAAAGCAGCCTGCAGGGCTGCAGACCACACAGAATCACCGTTTCTGACAATCACTGCACTCTGGAAAAGGAATAGTTCGTCTAATAAATGCAACTGGTTTAAAAAAAAAAAAAAAAAGTACAATTGTTGTTAAACAGTCAACGGTGTTTTGTTTATATCATATGTACAAAAGGCATTTATGTTATAACTGTGAGCAAAATGTTACATGTGCAAGATAGAGGTTATTCTTTTTTTCTTTGTGGTGTTTTAAGCAGACAAAAATCTGTGTTTTTAATGGCTGTAAGAGCTTTGGAAAATGCAACTTCAGAGACATTTTACAAGCATCTGTAAACAGAGTTTGGTCACAGGCCGGAGAGGCCACGGCATTTGGAAGGTGAAATGAGGACAGAAACCAGACTGAATGCTCGGTTTCACAGACGGTACCGGTGGATCACGACACACCACGCCAGGTTTCCCAGCAGTTGGTCCCGACCACAGAAGTGAACCGCTCTAGCGGGGAGACGCAGCCGTACCTTACACAGAATCATGAACTTCAAAGTACCATTACAGTAATCAGCAACATGACCCCTAGGGCTGGGCGATATATCCAGATTTTAATATATATCGACATATTTTCAAAAGCGATATGGTACGAGACAATATCGTTTATATCGATTTAAAAAAAAAAAAAAAAAAAAAAAAAAAAAAAAATATGATTTTGATATAGCTTATTTTGTGACAAATTGACAAATGTTTTGTTATTTGCACAACTGTCAACCTCAGTGGAAAAGTCTGCCTGTTACTGTCTACATTGTATTAATTGCACGGTGTATTTTAATTTAATTATTATGCAGGAAAGGGATATTTGTTTTATTTTATTCAAGAAGCATTTTTATTCTATATATGCAGGCAGTTTATTATTATTATTTCATTTGTTTTATTCATTTTGATATTGTGCAGACCTCTGTTAATAAATGTACCTGTGTGACATTTGGCACGAGGCTTTGTATTAAAACTTGTATTAAAAATTAGACTGTTTTTTTAAGGGTTTGCCTCAGAAAATATGAAGCTAACAGAGATGCTATGCTATAATGCTTTGGGGGAAACCCCAATTATGGCACAGAAAGAATATCGATATATATCGAGTATCGCCATTTAGCTAGAAAATATTGAGATATGACTTTTGGTCTATATCGCCCAGCCCTAATGACCCCCCCCCTTCCAGAAAAATAATGTGTATTTGGCAGAGTATAATCCCAACAATGATGGCAGTCGTATAGAAATCAACATGTCAGATAAAAGTCAGTCTCCCATTTACAAAGTGTACAAAGTTTATTTACACGTAGGACTCTTCTGCAAAGAAAAGCTGCTCAAAGTCTTCCAGTTGCGGGTCGCTGCAGCGCCGGCTCCGCCACTCCTTCTTGCTCTGCACGATGGCCAAAACCACTTCCTGGCTCCTGCGCAGGCAGGCGTCTGAGTCCGCCTTGCCCTGCGAGGAGAAGTAGTCCCTGACGGCCCGGGTGGAGGAGGGAGACAGGCAGGGGTGTGAGGAGGCGTGGCAGGGCTCCACGTCCGTAGCCCGCAGCCTGCCGTCCTGCGCCGGGGCCCCCGGGGCCCTGGGGGCCGGGGGCCGGGCCCGGTCCAGGGTGAGGCTGGCCGGGTGCTGGCACTTGGCCGGGAGTTTGGTGGGCTCGGAGGCTCGGCGGGGGAGAGTCTTCCGGCCCTTGTGGACTTCCAGGGGTGGGATTAGAGAGTGGGACTTGGGCCTGTGCAGGATGAGGGCTGTGGGACTCTGTCCGAAGAAAACCCCCTGCGGGGGCTGCACGCTCTCGCTCTCCCCGCTCCCGGCCCCGGTCTGGGGTCTGGTGGGGGAGGGCGGGGGCCTGCAGGCCGCCGGCTGGTCGTGCAGCAGCCGCAGCTCCTTGACCGTCAGAGCCTTGTCCGCGGCTCGGTAGAATGGGCAGCGCCCGCGCTGCAGCTGCAGCAGGGCCTGGTGGTAGGAGGGGGGGCTGCTGGACCTGCGGCCGCTCTGATTGGTCTCCGCAGCTTCCTGTGCGGGCGCGGCCGTGTGGCCGTTACTGGCGGGGTGGGAGTGTCCGTTCACCGCCACTGCGTCCTCCGTGTGTCCGGTCTCAGGCTGCCGCAGGGACAGGCAGAGCTCCCTCTTGAGCCACGTGTTGGGGTGGAGGCTGTGGCTCTGTCCGGGGGCCGGGGGCCAGTGAGGCGGCACCTCCCTCTGGGGCGGGGAGTCTCTGGGGGACTGCTGGGGGGCCGCCCCGCCGCCCACGC